>NW_027308161.1:0-174000 GCF_047496885.1 Scyliorhinus torazame | reverse complement strand
GAAGATGCTGAGGATGGGTTTCTGCAGGTTGTGTTATTGGGAGGTGAGAGGAGATGCTGAGGATGGGTTTCTGCAGGTTGTGTTATTGGGAGGTGAGTGAAGATGCTGAGGATGGGTTTCTGCAGGTTGTGTTATTGGGAGGTGAGTGGAGATGCTGAGGATGGGTTTCTGCAGGTTGTGTTATTGGGGGGTGAGTGAAGATGCTGAGGATGGGTTTCTGCAGGTTGTGTTATTGGAAGGTGAGTGGAGACGCTGGGGATGTTTTCTGCAGGTTGTGTTATTGGAAGGTTAGTGAAGATGCTGAGGATGGGTTTCTGCAGGTTGTGTTATTGGGAGGTGAGTGGAGATGCTGAGGATGGGTTTCTGCAGGTTGTGTTATTGGGAGGTGAGTGGAGATGCTGAGGATGGGTTTCTGCAGGTTGTGTTATTGGAAGGTGAGTGGAGATGCTGAGGATGGGTTTCTGCAGGTTGTGTTATTGGAAGGTGAGTGGAGATGCTGAGGATGGGTTTCTGCAGGTTGCGGTATTGGGAGGTGAGTGAAGATGCTGAGGATGGGTTTCTGCAGGTTGTGCTATTGGAAGGTTAGTGAAGATGCTGAGGATGGGTTTCTGCAGGTTGTGTGATTGGGAGGTGAGTGGAGATGCTGAGGATGGGTTTCTGCAGGTTGTGTTATTTGGAGGTGAGTGGAGATTCTGAGGAAGGGTTTCTGCAGGTTGTGTTATTGGGGGGTGAGTGAAGATGCTGAGGATGGGTTTCTGCAGGTTCTGTCATTGGAAGGTCAGTAGAGATGCTGAGGATGGGTTTCTGCAGATTGTGTTATTGGGGGGTGAGTGAAGATGCTGAGGATGGGTTTCTGCAGGTTCTGTCATTGGAAGGTTAGTGGAGATGCTGAGGATGGGTTCCTGCAGGTTGTGTTATTGGGAGGTGAGTGAAGAGACTGAGGATGGGTTTCTGCAGGTTGTTTTATTGGAAGGTGAGTGAAGATGCTGAGGATTGTTTTCTGCAGGTTGTGTTATTGGGAGGTAAGTGGAGATGCTGAGGATGGGTTCTGCAGGTTGTGTTATTGGAAGGTGAGTGGAGATGATGAGGATGGGTTTCTGCAGGTTGTGTTACTGGGAGGTGAGTGAAGATGCTGAGGATGGGTTTCTGCAGGTTGTGTTATTGGGAGGAGAGTGGAGATGCAGAGGATGGGTTTCTGCAGGTTGTGTTATTCGGAGGTGAGTGGAGATGCTGAGGATGGGTTTCTGCAGGTTGTGTTATTGGGAGGTGAGTGGAGATGCTGAGGATGGGTTTCTGCAGGTTGTGTTATTGGAAGGTGAGTGAACATGTTGAGAATGGGTTTCTGCAGGTTGTGTTATTGGGAGGATATTAAAGATGCTGAGGATGGGTTTCTGCAGGTTGTGTTCTTGGGAGGTGAGTGGAGATGCTGAGGATGGGTTTCTGCAGGTTGTGTTATTGGATGGTGACTGGGGATGCTGAGGATGGGTTTCTGCAGGTTGTGTTATTGGGAGGTTAGTGAAGATGCTGAGGATGTGTTTCTGCAGGTTGTGTTATTGGGAGGTGAGTGGAGATGCTGAGGATGTGTTTCTGCAGGTTGTGTTATTGGGAGGTGAGTGAAGATGCTGAGGATGGGTTTCTGCAGGTTGTGTTATTGGGAGGTGAGTGGAGATGCTGAGGATGGGTTTCTGCAGGTTGTGTTATTGGGAGGTGAGTGAAGATGCTGAGGATGGGTTTCTGCAGGTTGTGTTATTCGAAGGTTAGTGAAGATGCTGAGAATGGGTTTCTGCAGGTTGTGTTATTGGGAGGTTAGTGGAGATGCTGAGGATGGGTTTCTGCAGGTTATGTTATTGGAAGGTGAGTGAAGATGCTGAGGAGGGGTTTCTGCAGGTTGTGTTATTGGGAGGTGAGTGGAGATGCTGAGGATGGGTTTCTGCAGGTTGTGTTATTGGAAGGTGAGTGGAGATGCTGAGGATGGGTTTCTGCAGGTTGTGTTATTAGGAGGTGAGTGGAGATGCTGAGGATGGGTTTCTGCAGGTTGTGTTATTGGAAGGTGAGTGGAGATGCTGAGGTTGGGTTTCTGCAGGTTGTGTTATTGGGAGGTGAGTGAAGATGCTGAGGATGGGTTTCTGCAGGTTGTGTTATTGGGAGGTGAGTGGAGATGCTGAGGATGGGTTTCTGCAGGTTGTGTAATTGGGAGGTGAGTTAAGATGCTGAGGATGGGTTTCTGCTGGTTGTGTTATTGGGAGGTGAGTGGAGATGCTGAGGATGGGTTTCTGCAGGTTGTGTTATTGGGAGGTGAGTGAAGATGCTGAGGATGGGTTTCTGCAGGTTGTGTTATTGGGAGGTGAGTGGAGATGCTGAGGATGGGTTTCTGCAGGTTGTGTTATTGGGGGGTGAGTGAAGATGCTGAGGATGGGTTTCTGCAGGTTGTGTTATTGGAAGGTGAGTGGAGACGCTGGGGATGGTTTCTGCAGGTTGTGTTATTGGAAGGTTAGTGAAGATGCTGAGGATGGGTTTCTGCAGGTTTTGTTATTGGGAGGTGAGTGGAGATGCTGAGGATGGGTTTCTGCAGGTTGTGTTATTGGGAGGTGAGTGGAGATGCTGAGGATGGGTTTCTGCAGGTTGTGTTATTGGAAGGTGAGTGGAGATGCTGAGGATGGGTTTCTGCAGGTTGTGTTATTGGAAGGTGAGTGGAGATGCTGAGGATGGGTTTCTGCAGGTTGCGGTATTGGGAGGTGAGTGAAGATGCTGAGGATGGGTTTCTGCAGGTTGTGCTATTGGAAGGTTAGTGAAGAAGCTGAGGATGGGATTCTGCAGGTTGTGGTATTGTGAGGTGAGTGGAGATGCTGAGGATGGGTTTCTGCAGGTTGTGTTATTGGGTGGTGAGTGGAGATGCTGAGGATGGGTTTCTGCAGGTTGTGTTATTGGGAGGTGAGTGGAGATTCTGAGGATGGGTTTCTGCAGGTTGTGTTATTGGGAGGTGAGTGAAGATGCTGAGGATGGGTTTCTGCAGGTTCTGTCATTGGAAGGTCAGTAGAGATGCTGAGGATGGGTTTCTGCAGATTGTGTTATTGGGGGGTGAGTGAAGATGCTGAGGATGGGTTTCTGCAGGTTCTGTCATTGGAAGGTTAGTGGAGATGCTGAGGATGGGTTCCTGCAGGTTGTGGTATTGGGAGGTGAGTGAAGAGGCTGAGGATGGGTTTCTGCAGGTTGTTTTATTGGAAAGTGAGTGAAGATGCTGAGGATTGTTTTCTGCAGGTGGTGTTATTGGGAGGTAAGTGGAGATGCTGAGGATGGGTTCTGCAGGTTGTGTTATTGGAAGATTAGTGAATATGTTGTGGATGGGTTTCTGCAGGTTGTGTTATTGGAAGGTGAGTGGTGATGCTGAGGATGGGTTTCTGCAGGTTGTGTTATTGGGAGGTGAGTGGAGATGCTGAGGATGGGTTTCTGCAGGTTGTGTTATTGGGAGGTGAGTGGAGATGCAGAGGATGGGTTTCTGCAGGTTGTGTTATTCGGAGGTGAGTGGAGATGCTGAGGATGGGTTTCTGCAGGTTGTGTTATTGGGAGGTGAGTGGAGATGCTGAGGATGGGTTTCTGCAGGTTGTGTTATTGGAAGGTGAGTGAACATGTTGAGAATGGGTTTCTGCAGGTTGTGTTATTGGGAGGATATTAAAGATGCTGAGGATGGGTTTCTGCAGGTTGTGTTCTTGGGAGGTGAGTGGAGATGCTGAGGATGGGTTTCTGCAGGTTGTGTTATTGGAAGGTGACTGGGGATGCTGAGAATGGGTTTCTGCAGGTTGTGTTATTGGGAGGTTAGTGAAGATGCTGAGGATGTGTTTCTGCAGGTTGTGTTATTGGGAGGTGAGTGGAGATGCTGAGGATGTGTTTCTGCAGGTTGTGTTATTGGGAGGTGAGTGAAGATGCTGAGGATGGGTTTCTGCAGGTTGTGTTATTGGGAGGTGAGTGGAGATGCTGAGGATGGGTTTCTGCAGGTTGTGTTATTGGGAGGTGAGTGGAGATGCTGAGGACGGGTTTCTGCAGGTTGTGTTACTCGAAGGTTAGTGAAGATGCTGAGAATGGGTTTCTGCAGGTTGTGTTATTGGGAGGTTAGTGGAGATGCTGAGGATGGGTTTCTGCAGGTTATGTTATTGGAAGGTGAGTGAAGATGCTGAGGAGGGGTTTCTGCAGGTTGTGTTATTGGGAGGTGAGTGGAGATGCTGAGGATGGGTTTCTGCAGGTTGTGTTATTGGGAGGTGAGTGGAGATGCTGAGGATGGGTTTCTGCAGGTTGTGTTATTGGAAGGTTAGTGAAGATGCTGAGAATGGGTTTCTGCAGGTTGTGTTATTGGGAGGTTAGTGGAGATGCTGAGGATGGGTTTATTCAGGTTGTATTATTCGAAGGTTAGTGAAGATGCTGAGAATGGGTTTCTGCAGGTTGTGTTATTGGGAGATTAGTGGAGATGCTGAGGATGGGTTTATTCAGGTTGTTTTATTGGAAGGTGAGTGAAGATGCTGAAGATTGTTTTCTGCAGGTTGTGTTATTAGAAGGTTAGTGGAGATGCTGAGAATGGGTTTCTGCAGGTTGTGTTATTGGAAGGTGAGTGAAGAGGCTGAGGATGTGTTTCTGCAGGTTGTTTTATTGGAAGGTGAGTGAAGATGCTGAGAATGGGTTTCTGCAGGTTGTGTTATTGGGAGGTTAGTGGAGATGCTGAGGATGGGTTTCTGCAGGTTATGTTATTGGAAGGTGAGTGAAGATGCTGAGGATGGGTTTCTGCAGGTTATGTTATTGGGAGGTGAGTGGAGATGCTGAGGATGGGTTTCTGCAGGTTGTGTTATTGGAAGGTGAGTGGAGATGCTGAGGATGGGTTTCTGCAGGTTGTGTTATTAGGAGGTGAGTGGAGATGCTGAGGATGTGTTTCTGCAGGTTGTGTTATTGGAAGGTGAGTGGAGATGCTGAGGATGGGTTTCTGCAGGTTGTGTTATTGGGAGGTGAGTAGAGATGCTGAGGATGGATTTCTGCAGATTGTGTAATTGGGAGGTGAGTGAAGATGCTGAGGATGGGTTTCTGCAGGTTGTGTTATTGGGAGGTAAGTGGAGATGCTCAGGATGGATTCTGCAGGTTCTGTTATTGGGAGGTGAGTAGAGATGCTGAGGATGGATTTCTGCAGATTGTGTAATTGGGAGGTTATTGAAGATGCTGAGGAGGGTTTCTGCAGGTTTTGTTATTGGAAGGTGAGTGGAGATGCTGAGGATGGGTTTCGGCATGTTGTGTTATTGGAAGGTTAGGGAGGATGCTGAGGATGGTTTTCTGCAGACTGTGTTATTGGAAGGTTAGTGAAGATTCTGAGGATGGGTTTCTGCAGGTTGTGTTACTGGGAGGTGAGTTGAGATGCTGAGGATGGGTTTCTGCAGGTTGTGTTATTGGAAGGTTAGTGAAGATGCTGAGAATGGGTTTCTGCAGGTTGTGTTATTGGGAGGTGAGTGAAGATGCTGAGAAGGGGTTTCTGCAGGTTGTGTTATTGGGAGGTGAGTGGAGATGTTGAGAATGAATTTCTACAGGTTTTGTTATTGGAAGGTTATTGAAGATGCTGAGGAGCTTTTCTGCAGGTTGTGTTATTGGGAGTTGAGTGGAGATGCTGAGGATGGGTTTCTGCAGGTTGTGTTATTGGGAGGTGAGTGGAGATGCTGAGGAGGGGTTTCTGCAGGTTGTGTTATTGGGTGGTGAGTGAAGATGCTGAGGATGGGTTTCTGCAGGTTGTGTTATTGGGAGGTGAGTGGAGATGCTGAGGATGGGTTTCTGCAGGTTGTGTTATTGGGAGGTGAGTGAAGATGCTGAGGATGGGTTTCTGCAGGTTGTGTTATTGGGAGGCGAGTGGAGATGCTGAGGATGGGTTTCTGCAGGTTGTGTTATTGGGAGGTGAGTGGAGATGCTGAGGATGGGTTTCTGCAGGTTGTGTTATTGGGAGGTGAGTGAAGATGCTGAGGATGGGTTTCTGCAGGTTGTGTTATTGGGAGGTGAGTGAAGATGCTGAGGATGGGTTTCTGCAGGTTGTGCTATTGGAAGGTTAGTGAAGATGCTGAGGATGGGTTTCTGCAGGTTGTGTTATTGGGGGGTGAGTGAAGATGCTGAGGATGGGTTTCTGCAGGTTGTGTTATTGGGAGGTGAGTGGAGATGCTGAGGATGGGTTTCTGCAGGTTGTGTTATTGGAAGGTTAGTGAAGATGCTGAGGATGTGTTTCTGCAGGTTGTGTTATTGGGAGGTGAGTGGAGATGCTGAGGATGGGTTTCTGCAGGTTGTGTTATTGGGAGGTGAGTGAAGATGCTGAAGATGGGTTTCTGCAGGTTGTGCTATTGGAAGGTTAGTGAAGATACTGAGGATGGGTTTCTGCAGGTTGTGTTATTGGAAGGTGAGTGGAGACGCTGGGATGGGTTTCTGCAGGTTGTGTTATTGGGAGGTGAGTGAAGATGCTGAGTATGGGTTTCTGCAGGTTGTGTTATTGGGAGGTGAGTGGAGATGCTGAGGATGGGTTTCTGCAGGTTGTGTTATTGGGAGGTGAGTGAAGATGCTGAGTATGGGTTTCTGCAGGTTGTGTTATTGGGAGGTGAGTGGAGATGCTGAGGATGGGTTTCTGCAGGTTGTGTTATTGGAAGGTGAGTGGAGATGCTGAGGATGGGTTTCTGCAGGTTGCGGTATTGGGAGGTGAGTGGAGATGCTGAGGAGGGGTTTCTGCAGGTTCTGTCATTGGAAGGTCAGTAGAGATGCTGAGGATGGGTTTCTGCAGATTGTGTTATTGGGGGGTGAGTGAAGATGCTGAGGATGGGTTTCTGCAGGTTCTGTCATTGGAAGGCCAGTAGAGATACTGAGGATGGGTTTCTGCAGGTTGTGTTATTGGGAGGTGAGTGAAAATGCTGAGGATGGGTTTCTGCAGGTTGTGTTATTGGAAGGTTAGTGGAGATGCTGAGGATGGGTTCCTGCAGGTTGTGTTATTGGGAGGTGAGTGAAGAGGCTGAGGATGGGTTTCTGCAGGTTCTTTTATTGGAAGGTGAGTGAAGATGCTGAGGATTGTTTTCTGCAGGTTGTGTTATTGGGAGGTAAGTGGAGATGCTGAGGATGGGTTCTGCAGGTTGTGTTTTTGGAAGATTAGTGAATATGTTGTGGATGGGTTTCTGCAATTTGTGTGATTGGAAGGTGAGTGGTGATGCTGAGGATGGGTTTCTGCAGGTTGCGTTATTGGGAGGTGAGTGGTGATGCTGAGGATGGGTTTCTGCAGGTTGTGTTATTGGGAGGTGAGTGGAGATGCAGAGGATGGGTTTCTGCAGGTTGTGTTATTGGGAGGTGAGTGGAGATGCTGAGGATGGGTTTCTGCAGGTTGTGTTATTGGGAGGTGAGTGGAGATGCTGAGGATGGGTTTCTGCAGGTTGTGTTATTGGAAGGTGAGTGAACATGTTGAGAATGGGTTTCTGCAGGTTGTGTTATTGGGAGGATATTAAAGATGCTGAGGATGGGTTTCTGCAGGTTGTGTTCTTGGGAGGTGAGTGGAGATGCTGAGGATGGGTTTCTGCAGGTTGTGTTATTGGAAGGTGACTGGGGATGCTGAGGATGGGTTTCTGCAGGTTGTGTTATTCGGAGGTTAGTGAAGATGCTGAGGATGTGTTTCTGCAGGTTGTGTTATTGGGAGGTGAGTGGAGATGCTGAGGATGTGTTTCTGCAGGTTGTGTTATTGGGAGGTGAGTGAAGATGCTGAGGATGGGTTTCTGCAGGTTGTGTTATTGGGAGGTGAGTGGAGATGCTGAGGATGGGTTTCTGCAGGTTGTGTTATTGGGAGGTGAGTGAAGATGCTGAGGATGGGTTTCTGCAGGTTGTGTTATTGGGAGGTGAGTGGAGATGCTGAGGATGGGTTTCTGCAGGTTGTGTTATTGGGAGGTGAGTGGAGATGCTGAGGATGGGTTTCTGCAGGTTGTGTTATTGGGAGGTGAGTGAAGATGCTGAGGATGGGTTTCTGCAGGTTGTGTTATTGGGAGGTGAGTGAAGATGCTGTGGATGGGTTTCTGCAGGTTGTGTTATTGGGAGGTGAGTTGAGATGCTGAGAATGGGTTTCTGCAGGTTGTGTTATTGGGAGGTTAGTGGAGATGCTGAAGATGGGTTTCTGCAGGTTATGTTATTGGAAGGTGAGTGAAGATGCTGAGGAGGGGTTTCTGCAGGTTGTGTTATTGGGAGGTGAGTGGAGATGCTGAGGATGGGTTTCTGCAGGTTGTGTTATTGGAAGGTGAGTGGAGATGCTGAGGATGGGTTTCTGCAGGTTGTGTTATTAGGAGGTGAGTGGAGATGCTGAGGATGGGTTTCTGCAGGTTGTGTTATTGGAAGGTGAGTGGAGATGCTGAGGTTGGGTTTCTGCAGGTTGTGTTATTGGGAGGTTAGTGGAGATGCTGAGGACGGGTTTCTGCAGGTTGTGTTATTGGAAGGTTAGTGAAGAGGCTGAGGATGGGTTTCTGCAGGTTGTTTTATTGGAAGGTGAGTGAAGATGCTGAGGATTGTTTTCTGCAGGTTGTGTTATTGGAAGGTTAGTGGAGATGCTGAGAATGGGTTTCTGCAGGTTGTGTTATTGGAAGGTGAGTGAAGAGGCTGAGGATGGGTTTCTGCAGGTTGTTTTATTGGAAGGTGAGTGAAGATGCTGAGGATTGTTTTCTGCAGGTTGTGTTATTGGGAGGTGAGTGAAGATGCTGAGGATGGGTTTCTGCAGGTTGTGTTATTGGGAGGTGAGTGGAGATGCTGAGGATGGGTTTCTGCACATTGTGTTATTGGGAGGTGAGTGAAGATGCTGAGGATGGGTTTCTGCAGGTTGTGTTATTCGAAGGTTAGTGAAGATGCTGAGAATGGGTTTCTGCAGGTTGTGTTATTGGGAGGTTAGTGGAGATGCTGAGGATGGGTTTCTGCAGGTTATGTTATTGGAAGGTGAGTGAAGATGCTGAGGATGGGTTTCTGCAGGTTGTGTTATTGGGAGGTGAGTGGAGATGCTGAGGATGGGTTTCTGCAGGTTGTGTTATTGGAAGGTTAGTGGAGATGCTGAGGATGGGTTTCTGCAGGTTGTGTTATTGGAAGGTGAGTGAACATGTTGAGAATGGGTTTCTGCAGGTTGTGTTATTGGGAGGATATTAAAGATGCTGAGGATGGGTTTCTGCAGGTTGTGTTCTTGGGAGGTGAGTGGAGATGCTGAGGATGGGTTTCTGCAGGTTGTGTTATTGGAAGGTGACTGGGGATGCTGAGGATGGGTTTCTGCAGGTTGTGTTATTGGGAGGTTAGTGAAGTTGCTGAGGATGTGTTTCTGCAGGTTGTGTTATTGGGAGGTGAGTGGAGATGCTGAGGATGTGTTTCTGCAGGTTGTGGTATTGGGAGGTGAGTGAAGATGCTGAGCATGGGTTTCTGCAGGTTGTGTTATTGGGAGGTGAGTGGAGATGCTGAGGATGGGTTTCTGCAGGTTGTGTTATTGGAAGGTGAGTGGAGATGCTGAGGATGGGTTTCTGCAGGTTGTGTTATTGGGAGGTGAGTGGAGATGCTGAGGATGGGTTTCTGCAGGTTGTGTTATTGGAAGGTGAGTGGAGATGCTGAGGTTGGGTTTCTGCAGGTTGTGTTATTGGGAGGTTAGTGGAGATGCTGAGGACGGGTTTCTGCAGGTTGTGTTATTGGAAGGTTAGTGAAGAGGCTGAGGATGGGTTTCTGCAGGTTGCTTTATTGGAAGGTGAGTGAAGATGCTGAGGATGGGTTTCTGCAGGTTGTGTTATTGGGAGGTGAGTGGAGATGCTGAGGATGGGTTTCTGCAGGTTGTGTTATTGGGAGGTGAGTGGAGATGCTGAGGATGGGTTTCTGCAGGTTGTGTTATTGGGAGGTGAGTGGAGATGCTGAGGATGGGTTTCTGCAGGTTGTGTTATTGGGAGGTTAGTGAAGAGGCTGAGGATGGGTTTCTGCAGGTTGTGTTATTGGGAGGTGAGTGGAGATGCTGAGGATGGGTTTCTGCAGGTTGTGTTATTGGGAGGTGAGTGGAGATGCTGAGGATGGGTTTCTGCAGGTTGTGTTATTGGGAGGTTAGTGAAGAGGCTGAGGATGGGTTTCTGCAGGTTGTTTTATTTTTGAGTGCGATAGTGAGAGTTTGGTGACCGAGGGAGTATAAGGCTTCATTTTTATCTAAAGTTTAGTCTTTCTTTTATTTAGTTAATTAACTTAAAAGTTGCTGTTTGGTTTAGAAGAAGGTGAATTTTCAATCAGCTTTAAACAGGCTTCTACTTGTAGGCACTTGCAGCTGGAGCTTGTTAATTAGTTAATTGGATTAGGCCAGTTTTTCAGAGGCTAGATTCACAGTATAAAAGTGATCCCCTACAGTGCAGACTTTGTTTGCACTGAGTGCTGAATTTGGTGATTTTTGAGTGCGATAGTGAGAGTTTGGTGACCGAGGGAGTTAGGTGAGGAGGGAGTAAGGTGCTCCTTTCATTTTGTTTCCGACATTTCCGCAAAGAGTGCGAAGAGAGCCAGGAGTTTACAGGAAGTGTAGCTGACTGGGAGCAGAGTCGGAGGGCGGAGATCTAGTTAGTCCACACAGCAGCTATATTCTGTCAGGTAAGAGGGGATGGAGGCTAGGCCAGTTACATGCTCCTCCTGTAGGATGTGGGTGGTGAGGGATACCACCGGTGTCCCCGCTGACTATACCTGCGGGAAGTGCACCCAACTTCAGCTCCTCAAAGACCGTGTTAGGGAACTGGAGCTGAAGCTGGATGAACTTCGGATCATCCGGGAGGCAGAGGGGGTGATTGAGAAGAGTTACAGGGAGGTAACCACACCCAAGGTACAGGACAAGAATAGCTGGGTTACAGTCAGGGGGAAAAAAACAAACAGGCCGACAGTGCAGGGATCCCTCGTGGCCGTTCCCCTTCAAAACAAGTATACCGTTTTGGATGCTGTTGGGGGGGATGACCTACCGGGGGAAGGCCCTAGCGGCCAGGTCTCTGGCACTGAGTCTGGCTCTGGGGCTCAGAAGGGAAGGGGGGAGAATAGAAAAGCAATAGTTGTAGGAGATTCAATGGTTAGGGGAATAGATAGGAGATTCTGTGGTCGCAAGCGAGACTCCCGGAAGGTATGTTGCCTCCCGGGTGCCAGGGCCAGGGATGTCTCGGATCGTGTCTTCAGGATCCTTAAGGGGAGGGGGAGCAGCCAGAAGTCGTGGTGCACATTGGTACCAGCGACATAGGTAGGAAAAGGGGTGTGGAGGTAATAAACAAGTTTAGGGAGTTAGGCTGGAAGTTGAAAGCCAGGACAGACAGAGTTGTCATCTCTGGTTTGTTGCCGGTGCCACATGATAGCGAGGCTAGGAATAGAGAGAGAGTGCAGTTGAACACGTGGCTGCAGGAATGGTGTAGGAGGGAGGGCTTCAGGTATTTGGATAATTGGAGCGCATTCTGGGGAAGGTGGGACCTGTACAAGCAGGACGGGTTGCACCTGAACCAGAGGGGCACCAATATCCTGGGAGGGAGGTTTGCTAGTACTCTTCGGGAGGGTTTAAACTAATTTGGCAGGGGAATGGGAACCGGATTTGTAGTCCAGCAACTAAGGTAGCCGATATTCAGGACGCCAAAGCTTGTAATGAGGCAGTGGGGAAGGGAACACTGACAAAGGAGAGTATTTGCAGGCACGGAGATGGGTTGAAGTGTGTATACTTCAACGCAAGAAGCATCAGGAATAAGGTGGGTGAACTTAAGGCATGGATCGGTACTTGGGACTACGATGTGGTGGCCATCACGGAAACTTGGATAGAAGAGGGGCAGAAATGGTTGTTGGAGGTCCCTGGTTATAGATGTTTCAATAAGATTAGGGAGGGTGGTAAAAGAGGTGGGGGGGTGGCATTATTAATTAGAGATAGTATAACAGCTGCAGAAAGGCAGTTTGAGGAGTATCACCCTATTGAGGTAGTATGGGTTGAAGTCAGAAATAGGAAAGGAGCAGTCACCTTGTTAGGAGTTTTCTATAGGCCCCCCAATAGTAGCAGAGATGTGGAGGAACAGATTGGGAAACAGATTTTGGAAAGGTGCAGAAGTCATAGGGTAGTAGTCATGGGCGACTTTAACTTCCCAAATATTGAATGGAAACTCTTGAGATCAAATAGTTTGGATGGGGTGGTGTTTGTGCAGTGTGTCCAGGAAGCTTTTCTAACACAGTATGTAGATTGTCCAACCAGAGGAGGGGCAATATTGGATTTAGTACTGGGTAATGAACCAGGGCAAGTGATAGATTTGTTAGTGGGGGAGCATTTTGGAGATAGTGACCACAATTCTGTGACTTTCACTTTAGTAATGGAGAGGGATAGGTACGTGCAACAGGGCAAGGTTTACAATTGGGGGAAGGGTAAATACGATGTTGTCAGACAAGAATTGAAGTGCATAAGTTGGGAACATAGGCTGGCAGGGAAGGACACAAGTGAAATGTGGAACTTGTTCAAGGAACAGGTGCTACGTGTCCTTGATATGTATGTCCCTGTCAGGCAGGGAAGAGATGGTCGAGTGAGGGAACCATGGTTGACAAGAGAGGTTGAATGTCTTGTTAAGAGGAAAGAGGTGACTTATGTAAGGCTGAGGAAACAAGGTTCAGACAGGGCATTGGAGGGATACAAGATAGCCAGGAGGGAACTGAAGAAAGGGATTAGGAGAGCTAAGAGAGGGCATGAACAATCTTTGGCGGGTAGGATCAAGGAAAACCCCAAGGCCTTTTACACATATGTGAGAAATATGAGAATGACTAGAGCGAGGGTAGGTCCGATCAAGGACGGTAGCGGGAGATTGTGTATTGAGTCTGAAGAGATAGGAGAGGTCTTGAATGAGTACTTTTCTTCTGTATTTACAAATGAGAGGGGCGATATTGTTGGAGAGGACAGTGTGAAATAGATTGGTAAGCTCGAGGAAATACTTGTTAGGAAGGAAGATGTGTTGGGCATTTTGAAAAACTTGAGGATAGACAAGTCCCCCGGGCCTGACGGGATATATCCAAGGATTCTATGGGAAGCAAGAGATGAAATTGCAGAGCCGTTGGCAATTATCTTTTCGTCCTCACTGTCAACAGGGGTGGTACCAGGGGATTGGAGAGTGGCGAATGTCGTGCCCCTGTTCAAAAAAGGAACTAGGGATAACCCTGGGAATTACAGGCCAGTTAGTCTTACTTCGGTGGTAGGCAAAGTAATGGAAAGGGTACTGAAGGATAGGATTTCTGAGCATCTGGAAAGACACTGCTTGATTAGGGATAGTCAGCACGGATTTGTGAGGGGTAGGTCTTGCCTTACAAATCTTATTGAATTCTTTGAGGAGGTGACCAAGCATGTGGATGAAGGTAAAGCAGTGGATGTAGTGTACATGGATTTTAGTAAGGCATTTGATAAAGTTCCCCATGGTAGGCTTCTGCACAAAGTAAGGAGGCATGGGATAGTGGGAAATTTGGCCAGTTGGATAACGAACTGGCTAACCGATAGAAGTCAGAGAGTGGTGGTGGATGGCAAATATTCAGCCTGGATCCCAGTTACCAGTGGTGTACCGCAGGGATCAGTTCTGGGTCCTCTGCTGTTTGTGATTTTCATTAATGACTTGGATGAGGGAGTTGAAGGGTGGGTCAGTAAGTTTGCAGACGATACGAAGATTGGTGGAGTTGTGGATAGTAAGGAGGGCTGTTGTCGGCTGCAAAGAGACATAGATAGGATGCAGAGCTGGGCTGAGAAGTGGCAGATGGAGTTTAACCCTGAAAAGTGTGAGGTTGTCCATTTTGGAAGGACAAATATGAATGCGGAATACAGGGTTAACGGTAGAGTTCTTGGCATTGTGGAGGAGCAGAGAGACCTTGGGGTCTATGTTCATACATCTTTGAAAGTTGCCACTCAAGTGGATAGAGCTGTGAAGAAGGCCTATGGTGTGCTCGCGTTCATTAACAGAGGGATTGAATTTAAGAGCCATGAGGTAATGATGCAGCTGTACAAAACCTTGGTCAGGCCACATTTGGAGTACTGTGTACAGTTCTGGTCGCCTCATTTTAGGAAGGATGTGGAAGCTCTGGAAAAGGTGCAAAGAAGATTTACCAGGATGTTGCCTGGAATGGAGAGTAGGTCTTACGAGGAAAGGTTGAGGGTGCTACGCCTTTTCTCATTAGAGCGGAGAAGGATGAGGGGCGACTTGATAGAGGTTTATAAGATGATCAGGGGAATAGATAGAGTAGACAGTCAGAGACTTTTTCCCCAGGTGGAACACACCATTACAAGGGGACATAAATTTAAGGTGAAAGGTGGAAGATATAGGAGGGATATCAGAGGTAGGTTCTTTACCCAGAGAGTAGTGGGGGCATGGAATGCACTGCCTGTGGAAGTAGTTGAGTCGGAAACATTAGGGACCTTCATTCAGCTGTTGGATAGGTACATGGATTACGGGAAAATGATATAGTGTAGATTTATTTGTTCTTAAGGGCAGCACGGTAGCATTGTGGATAGCACAATTGCTTCACAGATCCATGGTCCCAGGTTCGATTCCAGCTTGGGTCATTGTCTGTGCGGAGTCTGCACGTCCTCCCCGTGTCTGCGTGGGTTTCCTCCGGGTGCTCCCGTTTCCTCCCACAGTCCAAAGATGTGCGGGTTAGGTGAATTGGCCAATGATAAATTGCCCTTAATGTCCAAATTGCCCTTGGTGGTGGGTGGAGGTGTTGAGTTTGGGTAGGGTGCTCTTTCCAAGAGCTGGTGCAGACTCAAGGGGCCGAATGGCCTCCTTCTGCACTGTAAATTCAATGATAATCTATGATTAATCTAGGACAAAGGTTCGGCACAACATCGTGGGCCGAAGGGCCTGTTCTGTGCTGTATTTTCTATGTTCCTATGTTATGTTATTGGAAGGTGAGTGAAGATGCTGAGGATGTGTTTCTGCAGGTTGTGTTATTGGGAGGTGAGTGGAGATGCTGAGGATGGGTTTCTGCAGGTTGTGTTATTGGAAGGTGAGTGGAGATGCTGAGGATGGGTTTCTGCAGGTTGTGTTATTAGGAGGTGAGTGGAGATGCTGAGGATGGGTTTCTGCAGGTTATGTCATTGGAAGGTGAGTGGAGATGCTGAGGATGGGTTTCTGCAGGTTGTGTTATTGGGAGGTGAGTGGAGATGCTGAGGATGGGTTTCTGCAGGTTGTGTTATTGGGAGGTGAGTGGAGATGCTGAGGATGGGTTTCTGCAGGTTGTGTTATTGGAAGGTGAGTGAAGAGGCTGAGGATGGGTTTCTGCAGGTTGTTTTATTGGAAGGTGAGTGAAGATGCTGAGGATTGTTTTCTGCAGGTTGTGTTATTGGGAGGTAAGTGGAGATGCTGAGGATGGGTTCTGCAGGTTGTGTTATTGGAAGATTAGTGAATATGTTGTGGATGGGTTTCTGCAGGTTGTGTTATTGGAAGGTGAGTGGTGATGCTGAGGATGGGTTTCTGCAGGTTGTGTTATTGGGAGGTGAGTGGAGATGCTGAGGAGGGGTTTCTGCAGGTTGTGTTATTGGGAGGTGAGTGGTGATGCTGAGGATGGGTTTCTGCAGGTTGTGTAATTGGGAGGTGAGTGGAGATGCTGAGGATGGGTTTCTGCAGGTTGTGTTATTGGGAGGTGAGTGGAGATGATGAGAATGGGTCTCTGCAGGTTGTGTTATTGGGAGGTGAGTGGAGATGCAGAGGATGGGTTTCTGCAGGTTGTGTTATTGGGAGGTGAGTGGAGATGCTGAGGATGGGTTTCTGCAGGTTGTGTTATTGGGAGGTGAGTGGAGATGCTGAGGATGGGTTTCTGCAGGTTGTGTTATTGGAATGTGAATGAAGATGTTGAGAATGGGTTTCTGCAGGTTGTGTTATTGGGAGGTTATTAAAGATGCTGAGGATGGGTTTCTGCAGGTTGTGTTCTTGGGAGGTGAGTGGGGATGCTGAGGATGGGTTTCTGCAGGTTGTGTTATTGGAAGGTGACTGGGGATGCTGAGGATGGGTTTCTGCAGGTTGTGCTATTGGAAGGTTAGTGAAGATGCTGAGGATGTGTTTCTGAAGGTTGTGTTATTGGGAGGTGAGTGGAGATGCTGAGGATGTGTTTCTGCAGGTTGTGTTATTGGGAGGTGAGTGGAGATGCTGAGGATGGGTTTCTGCAGGTTGTGTTATTGGGAGGTGATTGAAGATGCTGAGGATGGGTCTCTGCAGGTTGTGTTATTGGGAGGTGAGTGGAGATGCTGAGGATGGGTTGATGCAGGTTGTGTTATTGGGAGGTGAGTGAATATGCTCAGGATGGGTTTCTGCAGGTTGTGTTATTCGAAGGTTAGTGAAGATGCTGAGAATGGGTTTCTGCAGGTTGTGTTATTGGGAGGTTAGTGGAGATGCTGAGGTTGGGTTTCTCCAGGTTATGTTATTGGGAGGTAAGTGGAGATGCTGAGGATGGATTTCTGCAGGTTGTGTTATTGGGAGGTGAGTGGAGATGCTGAGGATGGGTTTCTGCAGGTTGTCTTATTGGGAGGTGAGTGGAGATGCTGAGGATGGGTTTCTGCCGGTTGTGTTATTGGAAGGTTAGTGACGATGCTGAGGACGGGGTTCTGCAGTTTTTGTTATTGGAAGGTTAGCGAATATGTTGTGGATGGGTTTCTGCAGGTTGTGTTATTGGAAGGTTAGTGAAGATGCTGAGGATGTGTTTCTGCAGGTTGTGTTATTGGAAGGTTAGTGAAGATGCTGAGGATGGGTTTCTGCAGGTTGTGTTATTGGGAGGTTAGTGACGATGCTGAGGATGTGTTTCTGCAGGTTGTGTTATTGGAAGGTGAGTGAAGATGCTGAGGATGGGTTTCTGCAGGTTGTGTTATTGGAAGGTGAGTGGAGATGCTGAGGATGGGTTTCTGCAGGTTGTGTTATTGGAAGGTTAGTGGAGATGCTGAGGATGGGTTTCTCCAGGTTGTGTTATTGGAAGGTGAGTGGAGATGCTGAGGATGGGTTTCAGCAGGTTGTGTTATTGGAAGGTGAGTGAAAATGCTGAGGATGGGTTTCGGCAGGTTGTGTTATTGGAAGGTTAGTGAAGATGCTGAGGATGGTTTCTCCAGGTTGTGTTATTGGGAGGCGAGTGGAGATGCAGAGGATGGGTTTCTGTAGGTTGTATTATTGGAAGGTGAGTGAAGATGCTGAGCATGGGTTTCTGCAGGTTGTGTTATTGGGAGGCGAGTGGAGATGCAGAGGATGGGTTTCTGTAGGTTGTATTATTGGAAGGTGAGTGGAGATGATGAGCATGGGTTTCTGCAGGTTGTGTTATTGGGAGATGAGTGGAGATGCTGAGAATGGGTTTCTGTAGGTTGTATTATTGGATGGTGAGTGGAGATGATGAGCATCGCTTTCTGCAGGTTGTGTTATTAGGAGGTTAGTGAAGAGGATGAGAATGGGTTTCTGCAGGTTGTATTATTGGAAGGTGAGTGGAGATGACGAGCATGGGTTTCTGCAGGTTGTGTTATTGGGAGGTTAGTGAAGATGCTGAGGATGGGTTTCTGCAGGTTGTGATATTGGAAGGTGCGTGAAGATGCTGAGGATGGGTTTATGCATGTTGTGTTACTGGAAGATTTGTGAAGATGCTGAGAATGGGTTTCTGCAGGTTGTGTTATTGGGAGGTGAGTGGAGATGCTGAGGATGGGTTTCTGCAGGTTGTGTTATTGGGAGGTGAGTGAAGACGCTGAGGATGGGTTTCTGCAGGTTGTGTTATTGGGAGGTGAGTGGAGATTCTGAGGATGGGTTTCTGCAGGTTGTGTTATTGGGAGATGAGTGGAAATGCTGAGAATGGGTATCTGCAGGTTGTGTTATTGGGAGGTTAGGGAAGATGCTGAGAATGGGTTTCTGCAGGTTGTGTTATTGGAAGGTGAGTGTAGATGCTGAGGATGGGTTTCTGCAGGTTGTGTTGTTGGGAGGTGAGTTAAGATGCTGAGGATGGGTTTCTGCAGGTTGTGTTATTGGAAGGTGAGTGTAGATGCTGAGGATGGGTTTCTGCAGGTTGTGTTGTTGGGAGGTGAGTGGAGATGCTGAGAATGGGCTTCTGCAGGTTGTGTTATTGGGAGGTGAGTGAAGATGCTGAGAATGGGGTTCTGCAGGTTGTGTGATTGGAATGTGAGTGAAGATGCTGAGGATGGTTTTCTGCAGGTTGTGTTATTGGGAGGTGAGTGAAGATGCTGAGGAAGATTTTCTGCAGGTTTTGTTATTGGAAGATTTGTGAAGATGCTGAGGATGGGTTTCTGCAGGTTGTGTTATTGGGAGGTGAGTGGAGATGCTGAGGATGGGTTTCTGCAGGTTGTGTTATTGGGGGGTGAGTGAAGATGCTGAGGATGGTTTTCTGCAGGTTGTGTTACTGGGAGGTTAGGGAAGATGCTGAGGATGGGTTTCTGCAGGTTGTGTTATTGGGGGGTGAATGAAGATGCTGAGGATGGGTATCTGCAGGTTGTGTTATTGGGAGGTGAGTGGAGATGCTGAGGATGGGTTTCTGCATGTTGTGTTATTGGGAGGTTAGTGGAGATGCTGAGGATGGGTTTCTGCAGGTTGTGTTATTGGGAGGTGAGTGGAGATGCTGAGGATGGGTTTCTGCAGGTTGTGTTATTGGGATGGTAGTGGAGATGCTGAGGATGGGTTTCTGCAGGTTGTGTTATTGGGAGGTGAGTGAAGATGCTGTGGATGGGTTTCTGCAGGTTGTGTTATTGGGAGGTGAGTGGAGATGCTGAGAATTGGTTTCTGCAGGTTGTGTTATTGGGGGGTGAGTGAAGATGCTGAGGATGGGTTCTGCAGGTTGTGTTATTGGAAGATTTGTGAAGATGCTGGGGATGGGTTTCTGCAGATTGTGTTATTGGGAGGTGAGTGGAGATGCTGAGGCTGGGTTTCTGCAGGTTGTGTTATTGGGAGGTTAGGGAAGATGCTGAGGATGGGTTTCTGCAGGTTGTGTTATTGGGAGATGAGTGGAAATGCTGAGAATGGGTATCTGCAGGTTGTGTTATTCGGAGGTTAGGGAAGATGCTGTGAATTATTTTCTGCAGGTTGTGTTATTGGGAGGTGAGTGGAGATGCTGAGGATGGGTTTCTGCAGGTTGTGTTACTGGGAGGTGAGTGGAGATGCTGAGGATGGGTTTTTGCAGGTTGTGTTATTGGAAGGTGAGTGTAGAT
Source organism: Scyliorhinus torazame (assembly GCF_047496885.1). NCBI lineage: Eukaryota > Metazoa > Chordata > Chondrichthyes > Carcharhiniformes > Scyliorhinidae > Scyliorhinus > Scyliorhinus torazame. The sequence continues at coordinate 154,829 of NW_027308161.1, read as the reverse complement.
GCTGAGGATGGGTTTCTGCAGGTTGTGTTGTTGGGAGGTGAGTGGAGATGCTGAGAATGGGCTTCTGCAGGTTGTGTTATTGGGAGGTGAGTGAAGATGCTGAGAATGGGGTTCTGCAGGTTGTGTGATTGGAATGTGAGTGAAGATGCTGAGGATGGTTTTCTGCAGGTTGTGTTATTGGGAGGTGAGTGAAGATGCTGAGGAAGATTTTCTGCAGGTTTTGTTATTGGAAGATTTGTGAAGATGCTGAGGATGGGTTTCTGCAGGTTGTGTTATTGGGAGGTGAGTGGAGATGCTGAGGATGGGTTTCTGCAGGTTGTGTTATTGGGGGGTGAATGAAGATGCTGAGGATGGGTATCTGCAGGTTGTGTTATTGGGAGGTGAGTGGAGATGCTGAGGATGGGTTTCTGCATGTTGTGTTATTGGGAGGTTAGTGGAGATGCTGAGGATGGGTTTCTGCAGGTTGTGTTATTGGGAGGTGAGTGGAGATGCTGAGGATGGGTTTCTGCAGGTTGTGTTATTGGGATGTTAGTGGAGATGCTGAGGATGGGTTTCTGCAGGTTGTGTTATTGGGAGGTGAGTGAAGATGCTGTGGATGGGTTTCTGCAGGTTGTGTTATTGGGAGGTGAGTGGAGATGCTGAGAATTGGTTTCTGCAGGTTGTGTTATTGGGGGGTGAGTGAAGATGCTGAGGATGGGTTCTGCAGGTTGTGTTATTGGAAGATTTGTGAAGATGCTGGGGATGGGTTTCTGCAGATTGTGTTATTGGGAGGTGAGTGGAGATGCTGAGGCTGGGTTTCTGCAGGTTGTGTTATTGGGAGGTTAGGGAAGATGCTGAGGATGGGTTTCTGCAGGTTGTGTTATTGGGAGATGAGTGGAAATGCTGAGAATGGGTATCTGCAGGTTGTGTTATTCGGAGGTTAGGGAAGATGCTGAGAATTATTTTCTGCAGGTTGTGTTATTGGGAGGTGAGTGGAGATGCTGAGGATGGGTTTCTGCAGGTTGTGTTACTGGGAGGTGAGTGGAGATGCTGAGGATGGGTTTTTGCAGGTTGTGTTATTGGGAGGTGAGTGAAGATGCTGAGGATGGGTTTCTGCAGGTTGTGTTATTAGCAGGTGAGTGGAAATGCTGAAGATGGGTTTCTGCAGGTTGTGTTATTGGGAGGTGAGTGAAGATGCTGAGGATGGGTTTCTGCAGGTTGTGTTATTGGGAGGTGAGTGGAGATGCTGAGGATGGGTTTTTGCAGGTTGTGTTATTGGGAGGTGAGTGAAGATGCTGAGGATGGGTTTCTGCAGGTTGTGTTATTAGCAGGTGAGTGGAAATGCTGAAGATGGGTTTCTGCAGGTTGTGTTATTGGGAGGTGAGTGAAGATGCTGAGGATGGGTTTCTGCAGGTTGTGTTATTGGGAGGTGAGTGAAGATGCTGAGGATGGGTTTCTGCTGGTTGTGTTATTGGGAGGTGAGTGAAGATGCTGAGGATGGGTTTCTGCAGGTTGTGTTATTGGTAGGTGAGTGGAGATGCTGTGGATGGGTTTCTGCAGGTTGTGTTATTGGGAGGTGAGTGAAGATGCTGAGGATGGGTTTCTGCAGGTTGTGTTATTGGGAGGTGAGTGGAGATGCTGAGGATGGGTTTCTGCAGGTTGTGTTATTGGGAGGTGAGTGGAGATGCTGAGGATCGGTTTCTGCAGGTTGTGTCATTGGGAGGTGAGTGAAGATGCTGAGGATGGGTTACTGCAGTTTGTGTTATTGGGAGGTGTGTGGAGATGCTGAGGATGGGTTTCTGCAGGTTGTTATTGGAAGGAGGTGGAGATGCTGAGGCTGGGTTTCTGCATCTTGTGTCATTGGGAGGTGAGTGGAGATGCTGAGGATGGGTTTCTGCAGGTTGTGTTATTAGGAGGTGAGTGGAGATGCAGAGGATGGGTTTCTGCAGGTTGTGTTATTGGGATATTAGTGAAGATGCTGAGGATGGGTTTCTGCAGGTTGTGTTATTCGAAGGTGAGTGGAGATGCTGAGGCTAGCTTTCTGCAGGTTGTGTTATTGGAAGGTGAGTGGAGATGCTGAGGATGGGTTTCTGCAGGTTGTGTTTTTGGAAGATTAGTGTTGATGCTGAGGATAGGTTTCTGCAGGTTGTGTTATTGGAAGGTTAGTGACGATGCTGAGGACGGGGTTCTGCAGTTTTTGTTATTGGAAGGTTAGCGAATATGTTGTGGATGGGTTTCTGCAGGTTGTGTTATTGGGAGGTGAGTGAAGATGCTGAGGATGGGTTTCTGCAGGTTGTGTTATTGGTAGGTGAGTGGAGATGCTGTGGATGGGTTTCTGCAGGTTGTGTTATTGGGAGGTGAGTGAAGATGCTGAGGGTGGGTTTCTGCAGGTTGTGTTATTGGGAGGTGAGTGGAGATGCTGAGGATGGGTTTCTGCAGGTTGTGTTATTGGGAGGTGAGTGGAGATGCTGAGGATGGGTTTCTGCAGGTTGTGTTATTGGGAGGTGAGTGAAGATGCTGAGGATTGGTTTCTGCAGGTTGTGTTATTGGGAGGTGAGTGGAGATGCTGAGGATGGGTTTCTGCAGGTTGTTATTGGAAGGAGATGGAGATGCTGAGGCTGGGTTTCTGCATCTTGTGTCATTGGGAGGTGAGTGGAGATGCTGAGGATGGGTTTCTGCTGGTTGAGTTATTAGTAGGTGAGTGGAGATGCTGAGGATGGGTTTCTGCAGGTTGTGTTATTGGGATATTAGTGAAGATGCTGAGGATGGGTTTCTGCAGGTTGTGTTATTCGAAGGTGAGTGGAGATGCTGAGGCTAGCTTTCTGCAGATTGTGTTATTGGAAGGTGAGTGGAGATGCTGAGGATGGGTTTCTGCAGGTTGTGTTTTTGGAAGATTAGTGGTGATGCTGAGGATAGGTTTCTGCAGGTTGTGTTATTGGAAGGTTAGTGACGATGCTGAGGACGGGGTTCTGCAGTTTTTGTTATTGGATGGTTAGCGAATATGTTGTGGATGGGTTTCTGCAGGTTGTGTTATTGGAAGGTTAGTGAAGATGCTGAGGATGTGTTTCTGCAGGTTGTGTTATTGGAACGTTAGTGAAGATGCTGAGGATGGGTTTCTGCAGGTTGTGTTATTGGGAGGTTAGTGAAGATGCTGAGGATGTGTTTCTGCAGGTTGTGTTATTGGAAGGTGAGTGAAGATGCTGAGGATGGGTTTCTGCAGGTTGTGTTATTGGGAGATGAGTGGAAATGCTGAGAATGGGTATCTGCAGGTTGTGTTATTGGGAGGTTAGGGAAGATGCTGAGAATGGGTTTCTGCAGGTTGTGTTATTGGAAGGTGAGTGTAGATGCTGAGGATGGGCTTCTGCAGGTTGTGTTGTTGGGAGGTGAGTTAAGATGCTGAGGATGGGTTTCTGCAGGTTGTGTTATTGGAAGGTGAGTGTAGATGCTGAGGATGGGGTTCTGCAGGTTGTGTTATTGGGAGGTGAGTGAAGATGCTGAGGATGGGTTTCTGCAGGTTGTGTTATTGGGAGGTGAGTGGAGATGCTGAGAATGGGGTTCTGCAGGTTGTGTGATTGGAATGTGAGTGAAGATGCTGAGGATGGTTTTCTGCAGGTTGTTTTATTGGGAGGTGAGTGAAGATGCTGAGGAAGATTTTCTGCAGGTTTTGTTATTGGAAGATTTGTGAAGATGCTGAGGATGGGTTTCTGCAGGTTGTGTTATTGGGAGGTGAGTGGAGATGCTGAGGATGGGTTTCTGCAGGTTGTGTTATTGGGGGGTGAGTGAAGATGCTGAGGATGGGTATCTGCAGGTTGTGTTATTGGGAGGTGAGTGGAGATGCTGAGGATGGGTTTCTGCATGTTGTGTTATTGGGAGGTTAGTGCAGATGCTGAGGATGGTTTTCTGCAGGTTGTGTTACTGGGAGGTTAGGGAAGATGCTGAGGATGGGTTTCTGCAGGTTGTGTTATTGGGGGGTGAGTGAAGATGCTGAGGATGGGTATCTGCAGGTTGTGTTATTGGGAGGTGAGTGGAGATGCTGAGGATGGGTTTCTGCATGTTGTGTTATTGGGAGGTTAGTGGAGATGCTGAGGATGGGTTTCTGCAGGTTGTGTTATTGGGAGGTGAGTGGAGATGCTGAGGATGGGTTTCTGCAGGTTGTGTTATTGGGATGTTAGTGGAGATGCTGAGGATGGGTTTCTGCAGGTTGTGTTATTGGGAGGTTAGGGAAGATGCTGAGGATGGGTTTCTGCAGGTTGTGTTATTGGGAGATGAGTGGAAATGCTGAGAATGGGTATCTGCAGGTTGTGTTATTGGGAGGTTAGGGAAGATGCTGAGAATTATTTTCTGCAGGTTGTGTTATTGGGAGGTGAGTGGAGATGCTGAGGATGGGTTTCTGCAGGTTGTGTTACTGGGAGGTGAGTGGAGATGCTGAGGATGGGTTTTTGCAGGTTGTGTTATTGGGAGGTGAGTGAAGATGCTGAGGATGGGTTTCTGCAGGTTGTGTTATTAGCAGGTGAGTGGAAATGCTGATGATGGGTTTCTGCAGGTTGTGTTATTGGGAGGTGAGTGAAGATGCTGAGGATGGGTTTCTGCAGGTTGTGTTATTGGGAGGTGAGTGAAGATGCTGAGGATGGGTTTCTGCAGGTTGTGTTATTGGGAGGTGAGTGAAGATGCTGAGGATGGGTTTCTGCAGGATGTGTTATTGGGAGGTGAGTGGAGATGCTGAGGATGGGTTTCTGCAGGTTGTGTTATTGGTAGGTGAGTGGAGATGCTGTGGATGGGTTTCTGCAGGTTGTGTTATTGGGAGGTGAGTGAAGATGCTGAGGATGGGTTTCTGCAGGTTGTGTTATTGGGAGGTGAGTGGAGATGCTGAGGATGGGTTTCTGCAGGTTGTGTTATTGGGAGGTGAGTGGAGATGCTGAGGATGGGTTTCTGCAGGTTGTGTTATTGGGAGGTGAGTGAAGATGCTGAGGATGGGTTACTGCAGTTTGTGTTATTGGGAGGTGTGTGGAGATGCTGAGGATGGGTTTCTGCAGGTTGTTATTGGAAGGAGATGGAGATGCTGAGGCTGGGTTTCTGCATCTTGTGTCATTGGGAGGTGAGTGGAGATGCTGAGGATGGGTTTCTGCAGGTTGTGTTATTAGGAGGTGAGTGGAGATGCTGAGGATGGGTTTCTGCAGGTTGTGTTATTGGTAGGTGAGTGGAGATGCTGTGGATGGGTTTCTGCAGGTTGTGTTATTGGGAGGTGAGTGAAGATGCTGAGGATGGGTTTCTGCAGGTTGTGTTATTGGGAGGTGAGTGGAGATGCTGAGGATGGGTTTCTGCATGTTGTGTTATTGGGAGGTGAGTGGAGATGCTGAGGATGGGTTTCTGCAGGTTGTGTTATTGGAAGGTGAGTGAAGATGCTGAGGATGGGTTACTGCAGTTTGTGTTATTGGGAGGTGTGTGGAGATGCTGAAGATGGGTTTCTGCAGGTTGTTATTGGAAGGAGATGGAGATGCTGAGGATGGGTTTCTGCAGGTTGTGTTATTAGGAGGTGAGTGGAGATGCTGAGGATGGGTTTCTGCAGGTTGTGTTATTGGGATATTAGTGAAGATGCTGAGGATGGGTTTCTGCAGGTTGTGTTATTCGAAGGTGTGTGGAGATGCTGAGGCTAGCTTTCTGCAGGTTGTGTTATTGGAAGGTGAGTGGAGATGCTGAGGATGGGTTTCTGCAGGTTGTGTTTTTGGAAGATTAGTGGTGATGCTGAGGATAGGTTTCTGCAGGTTGTGTTATTGGTAGGTGAGTGGAGATGCTGTGGATGGGTTTCTGCAGGTTGTGTTATTGGGAGGTGAGTGAAGATGCTGAGGATGGGTTTCTGCAGGTTGTGTTATTGGGAGGTGAGTGGAGATGCTGAGGATGGGTTTCTGCAGGTTGTGTTATTGGTAGGTGAGTGGAGATGCTGTGGATGGGTTTCTGCAGGTTGTGTTATTGGGAGGTGAGTGAAGATGCTGAGGATGGGTTTCTGCAGGTTGTGTTATTGGGAGGTGAGTGGAGATGCTGAGGATGGGTTTCTGCAGGTTGTGTTATTGGGAGGTGACTGGAGATGCTGAGGATGGGTTTCTGCAGGTTGTGTTATTGGGAGGTGAGTGAAGATGCTGAGGATGGGTTACTGCAGTTTGTGTTATTGGGAGGTGTGTGGAGATGCTGAGGATGGGTTTCTGCAGGTTGTTATTGGAAGGAGATGGAGATGCTGAGGCTGGGTTTCTGCATCTTGTGTCATTGGGAGGTGAGTGGAGATGCTGAGGATGGGTTTCTGCAGGTTGTGTTATTAGGAGGTGAGTGGAGATGCTGAGGATGGGTTTCTGCAGGTTGTGTTATTGGGATATTAGTGAAGATGCTGAGGATGGGTTTCTGCAGGTTGTGTTATTCGAAGGTGAGTGGAGATGCTGAGGCTAGCTTTCTGCATGTTGTGTTATTGGAAGGTGAGTGGAGATGCTGAGGATGGGTTTCTGCAGGTTGTGTTATTGGAAGGTTAGTGACGATGCTGAGGACGGGGTTCTGCAGTTTTTGTTATTGGAAGGTTAGCGAATATGTTGTGGATGGGTTTCTGCAGGTTGTGTTATTGGGAGGTGAGTGAAGATGCTGAGGATGGGTTTCTGCAGGTTGTGTTATTGGTAGGTGAGTGGAGATGCTGTGGATGGGTTTCTGCAGGTTGTGTTATTGGGAGGTGAGTGAAGATGCTGAGGATGGGTTTCTGCAGGTTGTGTTATTGGGATATTAGTGAAGATGCTGAGGATGGGTTTCTGCAGGTTGTGTTATTCGAAGGTGAGTGGAGATGCTGAGGCTAGCTTTCTGCAGGTTGTGTTTTTGGAAGATTAGTGGTGATGCTGAGGATAGGTTTCTGCAGGTTGTGTTATTGGAAGGTTAGTGACGATGCTGAGGACGGTGTTCTGCAGTTTTTGTTATTGGAAGGTTAGCGAATATGTTGTGGATGGGTTTCTGCAGGTTGTGTTATTGGGAGGTGAGTGAAGATGCTGAGGATGGGTTTCTGCAGGTTGTGTTATTGGTAGGTGAGTGGAGATGCTGTGGATGGGTTTCTGCAGGTTGTGTTATTGGGAGGTGAGTGAAGATGCTGAGGATGGGTTTCTGCAGGTTGTGTTATTGGGAGGTGAGTGGAGATGCTGAGGATAGGTTTCTGCAGGTTGTGTTATTGGGAGGTGAGTGGAGATGCTGAGGATGGGTTTCTGCAGGTTGTGTTATTGGGAGGTGAGTGAAGATGCTGAGGATGGGTTACTGCAGTTTGTGTTATTGGGAGGTGTGTGGAGATGCTGAGGATGGGTTTCTGCAGGTTGTTATTGGAAGGAGATGGAGATGCTGAGGCTGGGTTTCTGCATCTTGTGTCATTGGGAGGTGAGTGGAGATGCTGAGGATGGGTTTCTGCAGGTTGTGTTATTAGGAGGTGAGTGGAGATGCTGAGGATGGGTTTCTGCAGGTTGTGTTATTGGGATATTAGTGAAGATGCTGAGGATGGGTTTCTGCAGGTTGTGTTATTCGAAGGTGTGTGGAGATGCTGAGGCTAGCTTTCTGCAGGTTGTGTTATTGGAAGGTGAGTGGAGATGCTGAGGATGGGTTTCTGCAGGTTGTGTTTTTGGAAGATTAGTGGTGATGCTGAGGATAGGTTTCTGCAGGTTGTGTTATTGGAAGGTTAGTGACGATGCTGAGGACGGGGTTCTGCAGTTTTTGTTATTGGAAGGTTAGCGAATATGTTGTGGATGGGTTTCTGCAGGTTGTGTTATTGGAAGGTTAGTGAAGATGCTGAGGATGTGTTTCTGCAGGTTGTGTTATATGAAGGTTAGTGAAGATGCTGAGGATGGGTTTCTGCAGGTTGTGTTATTGGGAGGTTAGTGAAGATGCTGAGGATGTGTTTCTGCAGGTTGTGTTATTGGAAGGTGAGTGAAGATGCTGAGGATGGGTTTCTGCAGGTTGTGTTATTGGGAGATGAGTGGAAATGCTGAGAATGGGTATCTGCAGGTTGTGTTATTGGGAGGTTAGGGAAGATGCTGAGAATGGGTTTCTGCAGGTTGTGTTATTGGAAGGTGAGTGTAGATGCTGAGGATGGGTTTCTGCAGGTTGTGTTGTTGGGAGGTGAGTGAAGATGCTGAGGAAGATTTTCTGCAGGTTTTGTTATTGGAAGATTTGTGAAGATGCTGAGGATGGGTTTCTGCAGGTTGTGTTGTTGGGAGGTGAGTGAAGATGCTGAGGAAGATTTTCTGCAGGTTTTGTTATTGGAAGATTTGTGAAGATGCTGAGGATGGGTTTCTGCAGGTTGTGTTATTGGGAGGTGAGTGGAGATGCTGAGGATGGGTTTCTGCAGGTTGTGTTATTGGGAGGTGAGTTAAGATGCTGAGGATGGGTTTCTGCAGGTTGTGTTATTGGAAGGTGAGTGTAGATGCTGAGGATGGGTTTCTGTAGGTTGTGTTGTTGGGAGGTGAGTGGAGATGCTGAGGATGGGTTTCTGCAGGTTGTTATTGGAAGGAGATGGAGATGCTGAGGCTGGGTTTCTGCATCTTGTGTCATTGGGAGGTGAGTGGAGATGCTGAGGATGGGTTTCTGCAGGTTGTGTTATTAGGAGGTGAGTGGAGATGCTGAGGATGGGTTTCTGCAGGTTGTGTTATTGGGATATTAGTGAAGATGCTGAGGATGGGTTTCTGCAGGTTGTGTTATTCGAAGGTGTGTGGAGATGCTGAGGCTAGCTTTCTGCAGGTTGTGTTATTGGAAGGTGAGTGGAGATGCTGAGGATGGGTTTCTGCAGGTTGTGTTTTTGGAAGATTAGTGGTGATGCTGAGGATAGGTTTCTGCAGGTTGTGTTATTGGAAGGTTAGTGACGATGCTGAGGACGGGGTTCTGCAGTTTTTGTTATTGGAAGGTTAGCGAATATGTTGTGGATGGGTTTCTGCAGGTTGTGTTATTGGAAGGTTAGTGAAGATGCTGAGGATGTGTTTCTGCAGGTTGTGTTATATGAAGGTTAGTGAAGATGCTGAGGATGGGTTTCTGCAGGTTGTGTTATTGGGAGGTTAGTGAAGATGCTGAGGATGTGTTTCTGCAGGTTGTGTTATTGGAAGGTGAGTGAAGATGCTGAGGATGGGTTTCTGCAGGTTGTGTTATTGGGAGATGAGTGGAAATGCTGAGAATGGGTATCTGCAGGTTGTGTTATTGGGAGGTTAGGGAAGATGCTGAGAATGGGTTTCTGCAGGTTGTGTTATTGGAAGGTGAGTGTAGATGCTGAGGATGGGTTTCTGCAGGTTGTGTTGTTGGGAGGTGAGTGAAGATGCTGAGGAAGATTTTCTGCAGGTTTTGTTATTGGAAGATTTGTGAAGATGCTGAGGATGGGTTTCTGCAGGTTGTGTTGTTGGGAGGTGAGTGAAGATGCTGAGGAAGATTTTCTGCAGGTTTTGTTATTGGAAGATTTGTGAAGATGCTGAGGATGGGTTTCTGCAGGTTGTGTTATTGGGAGGTGAGTGGAGATGCTGAGGATGGGTTTCTGCAGGTTGTGTTATTGGGAGGTGAGTTAAGATGCTGAGGATGGGTTTCTGCAGGTTGTGTTATTGGAAGGTGAGTGTAGATGCTGAGGATGGGTTTCTGTAGGTTGTGTTGTTGGGAGGTGAGTGGAGATGCTGAGAATGGGTTTCTGCAGGTTGTGTTATTGGGAGGTGAGTGAAGATGCTGAGGATGGTTTTCTGCAGGTTGTTTTATTGGGAGGTGAGTGAAGATGCTGAGGAAGATTTTCTGCAGGTTTTGTTATTGGAAGATTTGTGAAGATGCTGAGGATGGGATTCTGCAGGTTGTGTTATTGGGAGGTGAGTGGAGATGCTGAGGATGGGTTTCTGCAGGTTGTGTTATTGGGGGGTGAGTGAAGATGCTGAGGATGGTTTTCTGCAGGTTGTGTGACTGGGAGGTTAGGGAAGATGCTGAGGATGGGTTTCTGCAGGTTGTGTTATTGGGGGGTGAGTGAAGATGCTGAGGATCGGTATCTGCAGGTTGTGTTATTGGGAGGTGAGTGGAGATGCTGAGGATGGGTTTCTGCATGTTGTGTTATTGGGAGGTTAGTGGAGATGCTGAGGATGGGTTTCTGCAGGTTGTGTTATTGGGAGGTGAGCGGAGATGCTGAGGATGGGTTTCTGCATGTTGTGTTATTGGGAGGCGGGTGGAAATGCTGAAGATGGGTTTCTGCAGGTTGTGTTATTGGGAGGTGAGTGAAGATGCTGAGGATGGGTTTCTGCAGGTTTTGTTATTGGGAGGTGAGTGAAGATGCTGAGGATGGGTTTCTGCAGGTTGTGTTATTGGGAGGTGAGTGAAGATGCTGAGGATGGGTTTCTGCAGGTTGTGTTATTGGTAGGTGAGTGGAGATGCTGTGGATGGGTTTCTGCAGGTTGTGTTATTGGGAGGTGAGTGAAGATGCTGAGGATGGGTTTCAGCAGGTTGTGTTATTGGGAGGTGAGTGAAGATGCTGAGGATGGGTTTCTGCAGGTTGTGTTATTGGAAGGTGAGTGTAGATGCTGAGGATGGGTTTCTGTAGGTTGTGTTGTTGGGAGGTGAGTGGAGATGCTGAGAATGGGTTTCTGCAGGTTGTGTTATTGGGAGGTGAGTGAAGATGCTGAGGATGGTTTTCTGCAGGTTGTTTTATTGGGAGGTGAGTGAAGATGCTGAGGAAGATTTTCTGCAGGTTTTGTTATTGGAAGATTTGTGAAGATGCTGAGGATGGGATTCTGCAGGTTGTGTTATTGGGAGGTGAGTGGAGATGCTGAGGATGGGTTTCTGCAGGTTGTGTTATTGGGGGGTGAGTGAAGATGCTGAGGATGGTTTTCTGCAGGTTGTGTTACTGGGAGGTTAGGGAAGATGCTGAGGATGGGTTTCTGCAGGTTGTGTTATTGGGGGGTGAGTGAAGATGCTGAGGATGGGTATCTGCAGGTTGTGTTATTGGGAGGTGAGTGGAGATGCTGAGGATGGGTTTCTGCATGTTGTGTTATTGGGAGGTTAGTGGAGATGCTGAGGATGGGTTTCTGCAGGTTGTGTTATTGGGAGGTGAGCGGAGATGCTGAGGATGGGTTTCTGCATGTTGTGTTATTGGGAGGCGGGTGGAAATGCTGAAGATGGGTTTCTGCAGGTTGTGTTATTGGGAGGTGAGTGAAGATGCTGAGGATGGGTTTCTGCAGGTTTTGTTATTGGGAGGTGAGTGAAGATGCTGAGGATGGGTTTCTGCAGGTTGTGTTATTGGGAGGTGAGTGAAGATGCTGAGGATGGGTTTCTGCAGGTTGTGTTATTGGTAGGTGAGTGGAGATGCTGTGGATGGGTTTCTGCAGGTTGTGTTATTGGGAGGTGAGTGAAGATGCTGAGGATGGGTTTCAGCAGGTTGTGTTATTGGGAGGTGAGTGGAGATGCTGAGGATGGGTTTCTGCAGGTTGTGTTATTGGGAGGTGAGTGGAGATGCTGAGGATGGGTTTCTGCAGGTTGTGTTATTGGGAGGTGAGTGAAGATGCTGAGGATGGGTTACTGCAGTTTGTGTTATTGGGAGGTGTGTGGAGATGCTGAGGATGGGTTTCTGCAGGTTGTTATTGGAAGGTGATGGAGATGCTGAGGCTGGGATTCTGCATCTTGTGTCATTGGGAGGTGAGTGGAGATGCTGAGGATGGGTTTCTGCAGGTTGTGTTTTTGGAAGATTAGTGGTGATGCTGAGGATAGGTTTCTGCAGGTTGTGTTATTGGAAGGTTAGTGACGATGCTGAGGACGGGGTTCTGCAGTTTTTGTTATTGGAAGGTTAGCGAATATGTTGTGGATGGGTTTCTGCAGGTTGTGTTATTGGGAGGTGAGTGGAGATGCTGAGGATGGGTTTCTGCAGGTTGTGTTATTGGGAGGTGAGTGGAGATGCTGAGGATGGGTTTCTGCAGGTTGTGTTATTGGGAGGTGAGTGGAGATGCTGAGGATGGGTTTCTGCAGGTTGTGTTATTGGGAGGTGAGTGAAGATGCTGAGGATGGGTTTCTGGAGTTTGTGTTATTGGGAGGTGTGTGGAGATGCTGAGGATGGGTTTCTGCAGGTTGTGTTATTGGGAGGTGAGTGAAGATGCTGAGGATGGGTTTCTGGAGTTTGTGTTATTGGGAGGTGAGTGGAGATGCTGAGGATGGGTTTCTGCAGGTTGTGTTATTGGGAGGTGAGTGAAGATGCTGAGGATGGGTTACTGCAGTTTGTGTTATTGGGAGGTGTGTGGAGATGCTGAGGATGGGTTTCTGCAGGTTGTTATTGGAAGGAGATGGAGATGCTGAGGCTGGGTTTCTGCATCTTGTGTCATTGGGAGGTGAGTGGAGATGCTGAGGATGGGTTTCTGCAGGTTGTGTTATTAGGAGGTGAGTGGAGATGCTGAGGATGGGTTACTGCAGTTTGTGTTATTGGGAGGTGTGTGGAGATGCTGAGGATGGGTTTCTGCAGGTTGTTATTGGAAGGAGATGGAGATGCTGAGGATGGGTTTCTGCAGGTTGTGTTATTGGGAGGTTAGTGGAGATGCTGAGGATGGGGTTCTGCAGGTTGTGTTATTGGGATATTAGTGAAGATGCTGAGGATGGGTTTCTGCAGGTTGTGTTATTCGAAGGTGAGTGGAGATGCTGAGGCTAGCTTTCTGCAGGTTGTGTTATTGGAAGGTGAGTGGAGATGCTGAGGATGGGTTTCTGCAGGTTGTGTTTTTGGAAGATTAGTGGTGATGCTGAGGATAGGTTTCTGCAGGTTGTGTTATTGGAAGGTTAGTGACGATGCTGAGGACGGGGTTCTGCAGTTTTTGTTATTGGAAGGTTAGCGAATATGTTGTGGATGGGTTTCTGCAGGTTGTGTTATTGGAAGGTTAGTGAAGATGCTGAGGATGGGTTTCTGCAGGTTGTGTTATTGGGAGGTTAGTGAAGATGCTGAGGATGTGTTTCTGCAGGTTGTGTTATTGGAAGGTGAGTGAAGATGCTGAGGATGGGTTTCTGCAGGTTGTGTTATTGGGAGATGAGTGGAAATGCTGAGAATGGGTATCTGCAGGTTGTGTTATTGGGAGGTTAGGGAAGATGCTGAGAATGGGTTTCTGCAGGTTGTGTTATTGGAAGGTGAGTGTAGATGCTGAGGATGGGTTTCTGCAGGTTGTGTTGTTGGGAGGTGAGTTAAGATGCTGAGGATGGGTTTCTGCAGGTTGTGTTATTGGAAGGTGAGTGTAGATGCTGAGGATGGGTTTCTGCAGGTTGTGTTGTTGGGAGGTGAGTGGAGATGCTGAGAATGGGTTTCTGCAGGTTGTGTTATTGGGAGGTGAGTGAAGATGCTGAGAATGGGGTTCTGCAGGTTGTGTGATTGGGAGGTGAGTGGAGATGCTGAGGATGGGTTTCTGCAGGTTGTGTTATTGGGAGGTGAGTGAAGATGCTGAGGATGGGTTTCTGCAGGTTGTGTTATTGGAAGGTGAGTGAAGATGCTGAGGATGGGTTTCTGCAGGTTGTTTTATTGGGAGGTGAGTGAAGATGCTGAGGAAGATTTTCTGCAGGTTTTGTTATTGGAAGATTTGTGAAGATGCTGAGGATGGGTTTCTGCAGGTTGTGTTATTGGGAGGTGAGTGGAGATGCTGAGGATGGGTTTCTGCAGGTTGTGTTATTGGGGGGTGAGTGAAGATGCTGAGGATGGTTTTCTGCAGGTTGTGTTATTGGGAGGTGAGTTAAGATGCTGAGGATGGGTTTCTGCAGGTTGTGTTATTGGAAGGTGAGTGTAGATGCTGAGGATGGGTTTCTGTAGGTTGTGTTATTGGGAGGTGAGTGGAGATGCTGAGAATGGGTTTCTGCAGGTTGTGTTATTGGGAGGTGAGTGAAGATGCTGAGAATGGGGTTCTGCAGGTTGTGTGATTGGAATGTGAGTGAAGATGCTGAGGATGGTTTTCTGCAGGTTTTGTTATTGGAAGATTTGTGAAGATGCTGAGGATGGGTTTCTGCAGGTTGTGTTATTGGGAGGTGTGTGGAGATGCTGAGGATGGGTTTCTGCAGGTTGTTATTGGAAGGAGATGGAGATGCTGAGCCTGGGTTTCTGCATCTTGTGTCATTGGGAGGTGAGTGGAGATGCTGAGGATGGGTTTCTGCAGGTTGTCTTATTAGGAGGTGAGTGGAGATGCTGAGGATGGGTTTCTGCAGGTTGTGTTATTGAGATATTAGTGAAGATGCTGAGGATGGGTTTCTGCAGGTTGTGTTATTCGAAGGTGAGTGGAGATGCTGAGGCTAGCTTTCTGCAGGTTGTGTTATTGGAAGGTGAGTGGAGATGCTGAGGATGGGTTTCTGCAGGTTGTGTTTTTGGAAGATTAGTGGTGATGCTGAGGATAGGTTTCTGCAGGTTGTGTTATTGGAAGTTTAGTGACGATGCTGAGGACGGGGTTCTGCAGTTTTTGTTATTGGAAGGTTAGCGAATATGTTGTGGATGGGTTTCTGCAGGTTGTGTTATTGGAAGGTTAGTGAAGATGCTGAGGATGTGTTTCTGCAGGTTGTGTTATTGGAAGGTTAGTGAAGATGCTGAGGATGGGTTTCTGCAGGTTGTGTTATTGGGAGGTTAGTGAAGATGCTGAGGATGTGTTTCTGCAGGTTGTGTTATTGGAAGGTGAGTGAAGATGCTGAGGATGGGTTTCTGCAGGTTGTGTTATTGGGAGATGAGTGGAAATGCTGAGAATGGGTATCTGCAGGTTGTGTTATTGGGAGGTTAGGGAAGATGCTGAGAATGGGTTTCTGCAGGTTGTGTTATTGGAAGGTGAGTGTAGATGCTGAGGATGGGTTTCTGCCGGTTGTGTTATTGGGGGGTGAGTGGAGATGCTGAGGATGGGTTTCTGCAGGTTGTGTTATTGGGAGGTGAGTGAAGATGCTGAGGATGGGTTTCTGCATGTTGTGTTATTGGAAGGTGAGTGGAGATGCTGAGGATGGGTTTCTGCAGGTTGTGTTGTTGGGAGGTGAGTTAAGATGCTGAGGATGGGTTTCTGCAGGTTGTGTTATTGGAAGGTGAGTGTAGATGCTGAGGATGGGTTTCTGTAGGTTGTGTTATTGGGGGGTGAGTGAAGATGCTGAGGATGGTTTTCTGCAGGTTGTGTTATTGGGAGGTGAGTTAAGATGCTGAGGATGGGTTTCTGCAGGTTGTGTTATTGGAAGGTGAGTGTAGATGCTGAGGATGGGTTTCTGTAGGTTGTGTTGTTGGGAGGTGAGTGGAGATGCTGAGGATGGGTTTCTGCAGGTTGTGTTATTGGGAGGTGAGTGGAGATGCTGAGAATGGGTTTCTGCAGGTTGTGTTATTGGGAGGTGAGTGAAGATGCTGAGAATGGGGTTCTGCAGGTTGTGTGATTGGGAGGTGAGTGGAGATGCTGAGGATGGGTTTCTGCAGGTTGTGTTATTGGGAGGTGAGTGAAGATGCTGAGGATGGGTTTCTGCAGGTTGTGTTATTGGAAGGTGAGTGAAGATGCTGAGGATGGGTTTCTGCAGGTTGTTTTATTGGGAGGTGAGTGAAGATGCTGAGGAAGATTTTCTGCTGGTTTTGTTATTGGAAGATTTGTGAAGATGCTGAGGATGGGTTTCTGCAGGTTGTGTTATTGGGAGGTGAGTGGAGATGCTGAGGATGGGTTTCTGCAGGTTGTGTTATTGGGGGGTGAGTGAAGATGCTGAGGATGGTTTTCTGCAGGTTGTGTTATTGGGAGGTGAGTTAAGATGCTGAGGATGGGTTTCTGCAGGTTGTGTTATTGGAAGGTGAGTGTAGATGCTGAGGATGGGTTTCTGTAGGTTGTGTTATTGGGAGGTGAGTGGAGATGCTGAGAATGGGTTTCTGCAGGTTGTGTTATTGGGAGGTGAGTGAAGATGCTGAGAATGGGGTTCTGCAGGTTGTGTGATTGGGAGGTGAGTGAAGATGCTGAGGATGGGTTTCTGCAGGTTGTGTTATTGGGAGGTGAGTGGAGATGCTGAGGATTGGTTTCTGCAGGTTGTTTTATTGGGAGGTGAGTGAAGATGCTGAGGATGGGTTTCTGCAGGTTGTGTTATTGGGGGGTGAGTGAAGATGCTGAGGATGGTTTTCTGCAGGTTGTGTTACTGGGAGGTTAGGGAAGATGCTGAGGATGGGTATCTGCAGGTTGTGTTATTGGGAGGTGAGTGGAGATGCTGAGGATGGGTTTCTGCATGTTGTGTTATTGGGGGGTGAGTGAAGATGCTGAGGATGGGTTTCTGCAGGTTGTGTTATTGGGAGGTGAGTGGAGATGCTGAGGATGGGTTTCTGCAGGTTGTGTTATTGGGGGGTGAGTGAAGATGCTGAGGATGGTTTTCTGCAGGTTGTGTTACTGGGAGGTTAGGGAAGATGCTGAGGATGGGTATCTGCAGGTTGTGTTATTGGGAGGTGAGTGGAGATGCTGAGGATGGGTTTCTGCATGTTGTGTTATTGGGAGGTTAGTGGAGATGCTGAGGATGGGTTTCTGCAGGTTGTGTTATTGGGAGGTGAGCGGAGATGCTGAGGATGGGTTTCTGCAGGTTGTGTTATTGGGAAGTTAGTGGAGATGCTGAGGATGGGTTTCTGCAGGTTGTGTTATTGGGAGGTGAGTGAAGATGCTGAGGATGGGTTTCTGCAGGTTGTGTTATTGGGAGGTGAGTGGAGATGATGAGAATTGGTTTCTGCAGGTTGTGTTATTGGGAGGTGTGTGGAGATGCTGAGGATGGGTTCTGCAGGTTGTATTATTGGGAGGTGAGTGGAGATGCTGAGAATTGGTTTCTGCAGGTTGTGTTATTGGGAGGTGAGTGAAGATGCTGAGGATGGGTTTCTGCAGGTTGTGTTATTGGGAGGTGAGTGAAGATGCTGAGGATGGGTTTCTGCAGGTTGTGTTATTGGTAGCTGAGTGGAGATGCTGAGGATGGGTTTCTGCAGGTTGTGTTATTGGGAGGTGTGTGAAGATGCTGAGGATGGGTTTCTGCAGGTTGTGTTATTGGGAGGTGAGTGGAGATGCTGAGGATGGGTTTCTGCAGGTTGTGTTATTGGGAGGTGAGTGGAGATGCTGAGGATGGGTTTCTGCAGGTTGTGTTATTGGGAGGTGAGTGAAGATGCTGAGGATGTGTTACTGCAGTTTGTGTTATTGGGAGGTGTGTGGAGATGCTGAGGATGGGTGTCTGCAGGTTGTTATTGGAAGGAGATGGAAATGCTGAGGCTGGGTTTCTGCATCTTGTGTTATTGAGAGGTGAGTGGAGATGCTGAGGATGGGTTTCTGCAGGTTGTGTTATTGGAAGGTGAGTGGAGATGCTGAGGATGGGTTTCTGCAGGTTGTGTTATTGGAATGTGAGTGAAGATGCTGAGGATGGGTTTCTGCAGGTTGTGTTATTGGGAGGTGAGTGGAGATGCTGAGGATGGGTTTCTGCAGGTTGTGTTATTGGAATGTGAGTGGAGATGCTGAGGATGGGTTTCTGCAGGTTGTATTATTGGGAGGTTAGTGGAGATGCTGAGGATGGGTTTCTGCAGGTTGTGTTATTGTGAGGTGATTGGAGATGTTGAGGATGGGTTTCTGCAGGTTGTGTTATTGGAAGGTGAGTGGAGATGCTGAGGATGGGTTTCTGCAGGTTGTGTTATTGGGACGTGAGTGAAAATGCTGAGGATGTGTTTCTGCAGGTTGTGTTATTGGGAGGTTAGTGGAGATGCTGAGGATGGGTTTCTGCAGGTTGTGTTATTGGAAGGTGAGTGGAGATGCTGAGGATGGGTTTCTGCAGGTTGTGTTATTGGGAGGTGAGTGAAAATGCTGAGGATGGGTTTCTGCAGGTTTTGTTATTGGGAGGTGAGTGGAGATGCTGAGGATGGGTTTCTACAGGTTGTGTTATTGGGGGGTGAGTGGAGATGCTGAGGATGGGTTTCTGCAGGTTGT
The DNA here is from genome assembly GCF_047496885.1 of Scyliorhinus torazame. Lineage (NCBI taxonomy): Eukaryota > Metazoa > Chordata > Chondrichthyes > Carcharhiniformes > Scyliorhinidae > Scyliorhinus > Scyliorhinus torazame. The sequence continues at coordinate 136,956 of NW_027308161.1, read as the reverse complement.
GTTATTGGGGGGTGAGTGGAGATGCTGAGGATGGGTTTCTGCAGGTTGTGTTATTGGGGGGTGAGTGGAGATGCTGAGGATGGGTTTCTGCAGATTGTGTTATTGGGAGATGAGTGGAAATGCTGAGAATGGGTTTCTGCAGGTTGTGTTATTGGGAGGTGAGTGGAGATGCTGAGGAGGGGCTTCTGCAGGTTGTTGTTGGGAGATGAGTGGAAATGCTGAGAATGGGTTTCTGCAGGTTGTGTTATTGGGAGGTGAGTGGAGATGCTGAGGATGGGTTTCTGCAGGTTGTGTTATTGGAAGGTTAGTGGAGATGCTGAGGATGTGTTTCTGCAGGTTGTGTTATTAGGAGGTTAGTGAAGATGCTGAGGATGGGTTTCTGCAGGTTGTGTTATTGGACGGTGAGTGGAGATGCTGAGGATAGGTTTCTGCAGGTTGTGTTATTGGACGGTGAGTGGAGATGCTGAGGATGGGTTTCTGCAGGTTGTGTTATTGGGAGGTGAGTGGAGATGCTGAGGATGGGTTTCTGCAGGTGGTGTTATTGGGAGGTGAGTGGAGATGCTGAGGATGGGTTTCTGCAGTTTGTGTTATTGGGAGGCGAGTGGAGATGCTGAGGATGGGTTTCTGCAGGTTGTGTTATTGGGAGGTGAGTGAAGACGCTGAGGATGGATTTCTGCAGGTTGTGTTATTGGGGGGTGAGTGGAGATGCTGAGGATGGGTTTCTGCAGGTTGTGTTATTGGGAGGTGAGTGGAGCTGCTGAGGATGCGTTTCTGCAGGTTCTGTTATTGGGAGGTGAGTGGAGATGCTGAGGATGGTTTTCTGCAGGTTGTGTTATTGGGAGGTGAGTGGAGATGCTGCGGATGGATTTCTACAGGTTGTGTTATTGGGATGTGAGTGGAGATGCTGAGGATGTGTTTCTGCAGGTTGTGTCATTGGGAGGTGAGTGAAGATGCTGAGGATGGGTTTCTGCAGGTTGTGTTATTGGGAGGTGAGTGAAGATGCTGAGGATGGGTTTCTGCAGGTTGTGTTATTGGTAGCTGAGTGGAGATGCTGAGGATGGGTTTCTGCAGGTTGTGTTATTGGGAGGTGAGTGAAGATGCTGAGGATGGGTTTCTGCAGGTTGTGTTATTGGGAGGTGAGTGGAGATGCTGAGGATGGGTTTCTGCAGGTTGTGTTATTGGGAGGTGAGTGGAGATGCTGAGGATGGGTTTCTGCAGGTTGTGTTATTGGGAGGTGAGTGAAGATGCTGAGGATGTGTTACTGCAGTTTGTGTTATTGGGAGGTGTGTGGAGATGCTGAGGATGGGTGTCTGCAGGTTGTTATTGGAAGGAGATGGAAATGCTGAGGCTGGGTTTCTGCATCTTGTGTTATTGAGAGGTGAGTGGAGATGCTGAGGATGGGTTTCTGCAGGTTGTGTTATTGGAAGGTGAGTGGAGATGCTGAGGATGGGTTTCTGCAGGTTGTGTTATTGGAATGTGAGTGAAGATGCTGAGGATGGGTTTCTGCAGGTTGTGTTATTGGGAGGTGAGTGGAGATGCTGAGGATGGGTTTCTGCAGGTTGTGTTATTGGAATGTGAGTGGAGATGCTGAGGACGGGTTTCTGCAGGTTGTATTATTGGGAGGTTAGTGGAGATGCTGAGGACGGGTTTCTGCAGGTTGTGTTATTGTGAGGTGATTGGAGATGTTGAGGATGGGTTTCTGCAGGTTGTGTTATTGGAAGGTGAGTGGAGATGCTGAGGATGGGTTTCTGCAGGTTGTGTTATTGGGACGTGAGTGAAAATGCTGAGGATGGGTTTCTGCAGGTTGTGTTATTGGGAGGTTAGTGGAGATGCTGAGGATGGGTTTCTGCAGGTTGTGTTATTGGAAGGTGAGTGGAGATGCTGAGGATGGGTTTCTGCAGGTTGTGTTATTGGGAGGTGAGTGAAAATGCTGAGGATGGGTTTCTGCAGGTTTTGTTATTGGGAGGTGAGTGGAGATGCTGAGGATGGGTTTCTACAGGTTGTGTTATTGGGGGGTGAGTGGAGATGCTGAGGATGGGTTTCTGCAGGTTGTGTTATTGGGCGGTGAGTGGAGATGCTGAGGATGGGTTTCTGCAGGTTGTGTTATTGGGGGGTGAGTGGAGATGCTGAGGATGGGTTTCTGCAGGTTGTGTTATTGGGAGGTGAGTGGAGATGCTGAGAATGGGTTTCTGCAGGTTGTGTTATTGGGAGTTGAGTGGAGATGCTGAGGAGGGGCTTCTGCAGGTTGTTGTTGGGAGATGAGTGGAAATGCTGAGAATGGGTTTCTGCAGGTTGTGTTATTGGGAGGTGAGTGGAGATGCTGAGGATGTGTTTCTGCAGGTTGTGTTATTAGGAGGTTAGTGAAGATGCTGAGTATGGGTTTCTGCAGGTTGTGTTATTGGACGGTGAGTGGAGATGCTGAGGATAGGTTTCTGCAGGTTGTGTTATTGGACGGTGAGTGGAGATGCTGAGGATGGGTTTCTGCAGGTTGTGTTATTGGGAGGTGAGTGGAGATGCTGAGGATGGGTTTCTGCAGGTGGTGTTATTGGGAGGTGAGTGGAGATGCTGAGGATGGGTTTCTGCAGGTTGTGTTATTGGGAGGCGAGTGGAGATGCTGAGGATGGGTTTCTGCAGGTTGTGTTATTGGGAGGTGAGTGAAGACGCTGAGGATGGATTTCTGCAGGTTGTGTTATTGGGGGGTGAGTGGAGATGCTGAGGATGGGTTTCTGCAGGTTGTGTTATTGGGAGGTGAGTGGAGCTGCTGAGGATGCGTTTCTGCAGGTTCTGTTATTGGGAGGTGAGTGGAGATGCTGAGGATGGTTTTCTGCAGGTTGTGTTATTGGGAGGTGAGTGGAGATGCTGCGGATGGATTTCTACAGGTTGTGTTATTGGGATGTGAGTGGAGATGCTGAGGATGTGTTTCTGCAGGTTCTGTTATTGGGAGGCGAGTGAAGATGCTGAGGATGGGTTTCTGCAGGTTGTGTTACTGGGAGGTGAGTGAACACGCTGAGGATGGGTTTCTGCAGGTTGTGTTATTGGGAGGTGAGTGGAGATGCTGAGGATGGGTTTCTGCAGGTTGTGTAATTGGGAGGTTAGTGAACACGCTGAGGATGGGTTTCTGCAGGTTGTGTTATTGGGAGGTGAGTGGAGATGCTGAGGATGGGTTTCTGCAGGTTGTGTTATTGGGAGGTGAGTGGAGATGCTGAGGATGGGTTTCTGCAGGTTGTGTTATTGGGAGGTTAGTGGAGATGCTGTGGATGGGTTTCTGCAGATTGTGTTATTGGGAGGTGATTGTAGATGCTGAGGATGGGTTTCTGCAGGTTGTGTTATTGGGGGCGAGTGAAGATGCTGAGGATGAGTTTCTGCAGGTTGTGTTACTGGGAGGTGAGTGAACACGCTGAGGATGGGTTTCTGCAGGTTGTGTTATTGGGAGGTGAGTGGAGATGCTGAGGATGGGTTTCTGCAGGTTGTGTAATTGGGAGGTTAGTGAACACGCTGAGGATGGGTTTCTGCAGGTTGTGTTATTGGGAGGTGAGTGGAGATGCTGAGGATGGGTTTCTCCAAATTGTGTTATTGGGAGGTGAGTGGAGATGCTAAGGATGGGTTTCTGCAGGTTGTGTTATTGGGAGGTGATTGAAGATGCTGAGGATGGGTTTCTGCAGGTTGTGTTATTGGAAGGTGAGTGAAGATGCTGAGGATGGGTTTCTGCAGGTTGTGCTATTGGGAGGTGAGTGAAGATGCTGAGGATGGGTTTCTGCAGGTTGTGTTATTGGGAGGTGAGTGGAGATGCTGAGGATGGGTTTCTGCAGGTTGTGTTATTGGGAGGTGAGTGAAGATGCTGAGGATGTGTTACTGCAGTTTGTGTTATTGGGAGGTGTGTGGAGATGCTGAGGATGGGTGTCTGCAGGTTGTTATTGGAAGGAGATGGAAATGCTGAGGCTGGGTTTCTGCATCTTGTGTTATTGAGAGGTGAGTGGAGATGCTGAGGATGGGTTTCTGCAGGTTGTGTTATTGGAAGGTGAGTGGAGATGCTGAGGATGGGTTTCTGCAGGTTGTGTTATAGGAATGTGAGTGAAGATGATGAGGATGGGTTTCTGCAGGTTGTGTTATTGGGAGGTGAGTGGAGATGCTGAGGATGGGTTTCTGCAGGTTGTGTTATGGAATGTGCGTGGAGATGCTGAGGATGGGTTTCTGCAGGTTGTATAATTGGGAGGGTAGTGGAGATGCTGAGGATGGGTTTCTGCAGGTTGTGTTATTGTGAGGTGATTGGAGATGTTGAGGATGGGTTTCTGCAGGTTGTGTTATTGGAAGGTGAGTGGAGATGCTGAGGATGGGTTTCTGCAGGTTGTGTTATTGGGACGTGAGTGAAAATGCTGAGGATGGGTTTCTGCAGGTTGTGTTATTGGGAGGTTAGTGGAGATGCTGAGGATGGGTTTCTGCAGGTTGTGTTATTGGAAGGTGAGTGGAGATGCTGAGGATGGGTTTCTGCAGGTTGTGTTATTGGGAGGTGAGTGAAAATGCTGAGGATGGGTTTCTGCAGGTTTTGTTATTGGGAGGTGAGTGGAGATGCTGAGGATGGGTTTCTACAGGTTGTGTTATTGGGGGGTGAGTGGAGATGCTGAGGATGGGTTTCTGCAGGTTGTGTTATTGGGGGGTGAGTGGAGATGCTGAGGATGGGTTTCTGCAGGTTGTGTTATTGGGGGGTGAGTGGAGATGCTGAGGATGGGTTTCTGCAGGTTGTGTTATTGGGAGATGAGTGGAGATGCTGAGGATGGGTTTCTGCAGGTTGTGTTATTGGGAGGTGAGTGAAGACGCTGAGGAGGGGTTTCTGCAGGTTGTGTTATTGGGGGGTGAGTGGAGATGCTGACCATGGGTTTCTGCAGGTTGTGTTATTGGGAGGTGAGTGAAGATGCTGAGGATGGGTTTCTGCATGTTGTGTTATTGGAAGGTGAGTGGAGATGCTGAGGATGGGTTTCTGCAGGTTGTGTTATTGGGCGGTGAGTGGAGATGCTGAGGATGGGTTTCTGCAGGTTGTGTTATTGGGGGGTGAGTGGAGATGCTGAGGATGGGTTTCTGCAGGTTGTGTTATTGGGAGGTGAGTGGAGATGCTGAGAATGGGTTTCTGCAGGTTGTGTTATTGGGAGTTGAGTGGAGATGCTGAGGAGGGGCTTCTGCAGGTTGTTGTTGGGAGATGAGTGGAAATGCTGAGAATGGGTTTCTGCAGGTTGTGTTATTGGGAGGTGAGTGGAGATGCTGAGGATGTGTTTCTGCAGGTTGTGTTATTAGGAGGTTAGTGAAGATGCTGAGTATGGGTTTCTGCAGGTTGTGTTATTGGACGGTGAGTGGAGATGCTGAGGATAGGTTTCTGCAGGTTGTGTTATTGGACGGTGAGTGGAGATGCTGAGGATGGGTTTCTGCAGGTTGTGTTATTGGGAGGTGAGTGGAGATGCTGAGGATGGGTTTCTGCAGGTGGTGTTATTGGGAGGTGAGTGGAGATGCTGAGGATGGGTTTCTGCAGGTTGTGTTATTGGGAGGCGAGTGGAGATGCTGAGGATGGGTTTCTGCAGGTTGTGTTATTGGGAGGTGAGTGAAGACGCTGAGGATGGATTTCTGCAGGTTGTGTTATTGGGGGGTGAGTGGAGATGCTGAGGATGGGTTTCTGCAGGTTGTGTTATTGGGAGGTGAGTGGAGCTGCTGAGGATGCGTTTCTGCAGGTTCTGTTATTGGGAGGTGAGTGGAGATGCTGAGGATGGTTTTCTGCAGGTTGTGTTATTGGGAGGTGAGTGGAGATGCTGCGGATGGATTTCTACAGGTTGTGTTATTGGGATGTGAGTGGAGATGCTGAGGATGTGTTTCTGCAGGTTCTGTTATTGGGAGGCGAGTGAAGATGCTGAGGATGGGTTTCTGCAGGTTGTGTTACTGGGAGGTGAGTGAACACGCTGAGGATGGGTTTCTGCAGGTTGTGTTATTGGGAGGTGAGTGGAGATGCTGAGGATGGGTTTCTGCAGGTTGTGTAATTGGGAGGTTAGTGAACACGCTGAGGATGGGTTTCTGCAGGTTGTGTTATTGGGAGGTGAGTGGAGATGCTGAGGATGGGTTTCTGCAGGTTGTGTTATTGGGAGGTGAGTGGAGATGCTGAGGATGGGTTTCTGCAGGTTGTGTTATTGGGAGGTTAGTGGAGATGCTGTGGATGGGTTTCTGCAGATTGTGTTATTGGGAGGTGATTGTAGATGCTGAGGATGGGTTTCTGCAGGTTGTGTTATTGGGGGCGAGTGAAGATGCTGAGGATGAGTTTCTGCAGGTTGTGTTACTGGGAGGTGAGTGAACACGCTGAGGATGGGTTTCTGCAGGTTGTGTTATTGGGAGGTGAGTGGAGATGCTGAGGATGGGTTTCTGCAGGTTGTGTAATTGGGAGGTTAGTGAACACGCTGAGGATGGGTTTCTGCAGGTTGTGTTATTGGGAGGTGAGTGGAGATGCTGAGGATGGGTTTCTCCAAATTGTGTTATTGGGAGGTGAGTGGAGATGCTAAGGATGGGTTTCTGCAGGTTGTGTTATTGGGAGGTGATTGAAGATGCTGAGGATGGGTTTCTGCAGGTTGTGTTATTGGAAGGTGAGTGAAGATGCTGAGGATGGGTTTCTGCAGGTTGTGCTATTGGGAGGTGAGTGAAGATGCTGAGGATGGGTTTCTGCAGGTTGTGTTATTGGGAGGTGAGTGGAGATGCTGAGGATGGGTTTCTGCAGGTTGTGTTATTGGGAGGTGAGTGAAGATGCTGAGGATGTGTTACTGCAGTTTGTGTTATTGGGAGGTGTGTGGAGATGCTGAGGATGGGTGTCTGCAGGTTGTTATTGGAAGGAGATGGAAATGCTGAGGCTGGGTTTCTGCATCTTGTGTTATTGAGAGGTGAGTGGAGATGCTGAGGATGGGTTTCTGCAGGTTGTGTTATTGGAAGGTGAGTGGAGATGCTGAGGATGGGTTTCTGCAGGTTGTGTTATAGGAATGTGAGTGAAGATGATGAGGATGGGTTTCTGCAGGTTGTGTTATTGGGAGGTGAGTGGAGATGCTGAGGATGGGTTTCTGCAGGTTGTGTTATGGAATGTGCGTGGAGATGCTGAGGATGGGTTTCTGCAGGTTGTATAATTGGGAGGGTAGTGGAGATGCTGAGGATGGGTTTCTGCAGGTTGTGTTATTGTGAGGTGATTGGAGATGTTGAGGATGGGTTTCTGCAGGTTGTGTTATTGGAAGGTGAGTGGAGATGCTGAGGATGGGTTTCTGCAGGTTGTGTTATTGGGACGTGAGTGAAAATGCTGAGGATGGGTTTCTGCAGGTTGTGTTATTGGGAGGTTAGTGGAGATGCTGAGGATGGGTTTCTGCAGGTTGTGTTATTGGAAGGTGAGTGGAGATGCTGAGGATGGGTTTCTGCAGGTTGTGTTATTGGGAGGTGAGTGAAAATGCTGAGGATGGGTTTCTGCAGGTTTTGTTATTGGGAGGTGAGTGGAGATGCTGAGGATGGGTTTCTACAGGTTGTGTTATTGGGGGGTGAGTGGAGATGCTGAGGATGGGTTTCTGCAGGTTGTGTTATTGGGGGGTGAGTGGAGATGCTGAGGATGGGTTTCTGCAGGTTGTGTTATTGGGGGGTGAGTGGAGATGCTGAGGATGGGTTTCTGCAGGTTGTGTTATTGGGAGATGAGTGGAGATGCTGAGGATGGGTTTCTGCAGGTTGTGTTATTGGGAGGTGAGTGAAGACGCTGAGGAGGGGTTTCTGCAGGTTGTGTTATTGGGGGGTGAGTGGAGATGCTGACCATGGGTTTCTGCAGGTTGTGTTATTGGGAGGTGAGTGAAGACGCTGAGGAGGGGTTTCTGCAGGTTGTGTTATTGGGGGGTGAGTGGAGATGCCGAGGATGGGTTTCTGCAGGTTGTGTTATTGGGAGGTGAGTGGAGATGCTGAGGATGGGTTTCTCCAAATTGTGTTATTGGGAGGTGAGTGGAGATGCTGAGGATGGGTTTCTGCAGGTTGTGTTATTGGGAGGTGAGTGGAGATGCTGAGGATGGGTTTCTGCAGGTTGTGTTATTGGGAGGTGAGTGAAGATGCTGAGGATGTGTTACTGCAGTTTGTGTTATTGGGAGGTGTGTGGAGATGCTGAGGATGGGTGTCTGCAGGTTGTTATTGGAAGGAGATGGAAATGCTGAGGCTGGGTTTCTGCATCTTGTGTTATTGAGAGGTGAGTGGAGATGCTGAGGATGGGTTTCTGCAGGTTGTGTTATTGGAAGGTGAGTGGAGATGCTGAGGATGGGTTTCTGCAGGTTGTGTTATTGGAATGTGAGTGAAGATGCTGAGGATGGGTTTCTGCAGGTTGTGTTATTGGGAGGTGAGTGGAGATGCTGAGGATGGGTTTCTGCAGGTTGTGTTATGGAATGTGAGTGGAGATGCTGAGGATGGGTTTCTGCAGGTTGTATTATTGGGAGGTTAGTGGAGATGCTGAGGATGGGTTTCTGCAGGTTGTGTTATTGTGAGGTGATTGGAGATGTTGAGGATGGGTTTCTGCAGGTTGTGTTATTGGAAGGTGAGTGGAGATGCTGAGGATGGGTTTCTGCAGGTTGTGTTATTGGGACGTGAGTGAAAATGCTGAGGATGGGTTTCTGCAGGTTGTGTTATTGGGAGGTTAGTGGAGATGCTGAGGATGGGTTTCTGCAGGTTGTGTTATTGGAAGGTGAGTGGAGATGCTGAGGATGGGTTTCTGCAGGTTGTGTTACTGGGAGGTGAGTGAACACGCTGAGGATGGGTTTCTGCAGGTTGTGTTATTGGGAGGTGAGTGGAGATGCTGAGGATGGGTTTCTGCAGGTTGTGTAATTGGGAGGTTAGTGAACACGCTGAGGATGGGTTTCTGCAGGTTGTGTTATTGGGAGGTGAGTGGAGATGCTGAGGATGGGTTTCTGCAGGTTGTGTTATTGGGAGGTGAGTGGAGATGCTGAGGATGGGTTTCTGCAGGTTGTGCTATTGGGAGGTGAGTGAAGATGCTGAGGATGGGTTTCTGCAGGTTGTGTTATTGGGAGGTGAGTGGAGATGCTGAGGATGGGTTTCTGCAGGTTGTGTTATTGGGAGGTGAGTGAAGATGCTGAGGATGTGTTACTGCAGTTTGTGTTATTGGGAGGTGTGTGGAGATGCTGAGGATGGGTGTCTGCAGGTTGTTATTGGAAGGAGATGGAAATGCTGAGGCTGGGTTTCTGCATCTTGTGTTATTGAGAGGTGAGTGGAGATGCTGAGGATGGGTTTCTGCAGGTTGTGTTATTGGAAGGTGAGTGGAGATGCTGAGGATGGGTTTCTGCAGGTTGTGTTATTGGAATGTGAGTGAAGATGCTGAGGATGGGTTTCTGCAGGTTGTGTTATTGGGAGGTGAGTGGAGATGCTGAGGATGGGTTTCTGCAGGTTGTGTTATGGAATGTGAGTGGAGATGCTGAGGATGGGTTTCTGCAGGTTGTATTATTGGGAGGTTAGTGGAGATGCTGAGGATGGGTTTCTGCAGGTTGTGTTATTGTGAGGTGATTGGAGATGTTGAGGATGGGTTTCTGCAGGTTGTGTTATTGGGAGGTGAGTGGAGATGCTGAGGATGGGTTTCTGCAGGTTGTGTTATTGGGACGTGAGTGAAAATGCTGAGGATGGGTTTCTGCAGGTTGTGTTATTGGGAGGTTAGTGGAGATGCTGAGGATGGGTTTCTGCAGGTTGTGTTATTGGAAGGTGAGTGGAGATGCTGAGGATGGGTTTCTGCAGGTTGTGTTATTGGGAGGTGAGTGAAAATGCTGAGGATGGGTTTCTGCAGGTTTTGTTATTGGGAGGTGAGTGGAGATGCTGAGGATGGGTTTCTACAGGTTGTGTTATTGGGGGGTGAGTGGAGATGCTGAGGATGGGTTTCTGCAGGTTGTGTTATTGGGGGGTGAGTGGAGATGCTGAGGATGGGTTTCTGCAGGTTGTGTTATTGGGGGGTGAGTGGAGATGCTGAGGATGGGTTTCTGCAGGTTGTGTTATTGGGAGATGAGTGGAGATGCTGAGGATGGGTTTCTGCAGGTTGTGTTATTGGGAGGTGAGTGAAGACGCTGAGGAGGGGTTTCTGCAGGTTGTGTTATTGGGGGGTGAGTGGAGATGCTGACCATGGGTTTCTGCAGGTTGTGTTATTGGGAGGTGAGTGAAGACGCTGAGGAGGGGTTTCTGCAGGTTGTGTTATTGGGGGGTGAGTGGAGATGCCGAGGATGGGTTTCTGCAGGTTGTGTTATTGGGAGGTCAGTGAAGACGCTGAGGAGGGGTTTCTGCAGGTTGTGTTATTGGGAGATGAGTGGAAATGCTGAGAATGGGTTTCTGCAGGTTGTGTTATTGGGAGGTGAGTGGAGATGCTGAGGAGGGGCTTCTGCAGGTTGTTGTTGGGAGATGAGTGGAAATGCTGAGAATGGGTTTCTGCAGGTTGTGTTATTGGGAGGTGAGTGGAGATGCTGAGGATGGGTTTCTGCAGGTTGTGTTATTGGAAGGTTAGTGGAGATGCTGAGGATGTGTTTCTGCAGGTTGTGTTATTAGGAGGTTAGTGAAGATGCTGAGGATGGGTTTCTGCAGGTTGTGTTATTGGACGGTGAGTGGAGATGCTGAGGATAGGTTTCTGCAGGTTGTGTTATTGGACGGTGAGTGGAGATGCTGAGGATGAGTTTCTGCAGGTTGTGTTATTGGGAGGTGAGTGGAGATGCTGAGGATGGGTTTCTGCAGGTGGTGTTATTGGGAGGTGAGTGGAGATGCTGAGGATGGGTTTCTGCAGGTTGTGTTATTGGGAGGCGAGTGGAGATGCTGAGGATGGGTTTCTGCAGGTTGTGTTATTGGGAGGTGAGTGAAGACGCTGAGGATGGATTTCTGCAGGTTGTGTTATTGGGGGGTGAGTGGAGATGCTGAGGATGGGTTTCTGCAGGTTGTGTTATTGGGAGGTGAGTGGAGCTGCTGAGGATGCGTTTCTGCAGGTTCTGTTATTGGGAGGTGAGTGGAGATGCTGAGGATGGTTTTCTGCAGGTTGTGTTATTGGGAGGTGAGTGGAGATGCTGCGGATGGATTTCTACAGGTTGTGTTATTGGGATGTGAGTGGAGATGCTGAGAATGTGTTTCTGCAGGTTCTGTTATTGGGAGGCGAGTGAAGATGCTGAGGATGGGTTTCTGCAGGTTGTGTTACTGGGAGGTGAGTGAACACGCTGAGGATGGGTTTCTGCAGGTTGTGTTATTGGGAGGTGAGTGGAGATGCTGAGGATGGGTTTCTGCAGGTTGTGTAATTGGGAGGTTAGTGAACACGCTGAGGATGGGTTTCTGCAGGTTGTGTTATTGGGAGTTGAGTGGAGATGCTGAGGATGGGTTTCTGCAGGTTGTGTTATGGGGAGGTGAGTGGAGATGCTGAGGATGGGTTTCTGCAGGTTGTGTTATTGGGAGGTTAGTGGAGATGCTGTGGATGGGTTTCTGCAGATTGTGTTATTGGGGGCGAGTGAAGATGCTGAGGATGAGTTTCTGCAGGTTGTGTTACTGGGAGGTGAGTGAACACGCTGAGGATGGGTTTCTGCAGGTTGTGTTATTGGGAGGTGAGTGGAGATGCTGAGGATGGGTTTCTCCAAATTGTGTTATTGGGAGGTGAGTGGAGATGCTAAGGATGGGTTTCTGCAGGTTGTGTTATTGGGAGGTGATTGAAGATGCTGAGGATGGGTTTCTGCAGGTTGTGTTATTGGGAGGTGATTGAAGATGCTGAGGATGGGTTTCTGCAGGTTGTGTTATTGGAAGGTGAGTGAAGATGCTGAGGATGGGTTTCTGCAGGTTGTGTTATTGGGAGGTGAGTGGAGATGCTGAGGATGGGTTTCTGCAGGTTGTGCTATTGGGAGGTGAGTGAAGATGCTGAGGATGGGTTTCTGCAGGTTGTGCTATTGGAAGGTGAGTGAAGATGCTGAGGATGGGTTTCTGCAGGTTGTGCTATTGGAAGGTGAGTGAAGATGCTGAGGACGGGTTTCTGATATAACACGGTGCTGGTTACAGAACGGTGTCGCCTCCTTCAGCACGGCCTGGAGCCTGACACCAGGCTGTGGATGGTCCTGTCAAATCTGATATAACAAGGAGCTGGTTACAGAACGGTGTCGCATCCTTCAGCACGGCCTGGAGCCTGACACCAGGCTGTGGATGGTCCTGTCAAATCTGATATAACAAGGAGCTGGTTACAGAATGGTTTCGCCTCCTTCAGCACGGCCTGGAGCCTGACACCAGGATGTGGATGGTCCTGTCAAATCTGATATAACAAGGAGCTGGTTACAGAATGGTGTCGCCTCCTTCAGCACGGCCTGGAGCCTGACACCAGACTGTGGATGGTCCTGTCAAATCTGATATAACAAGGAGCTGGTTACAGAACGGTGTCGCCTCCTGCAGCACGGCCTGGAGCCTGACACCAGGCTGTGGATGGTCCTGTCAAATCTGATGTAACAAGGAGCTGGTTACAGAACGGTGTCGCCTCCTTCAGCACGGCCTGGAGCCTGACACCAGGATGTGGATGGTCCTGTCAAATCTGATATAACAAGGAGCTGGTTACAGAACGGTGTCGCCTCCTTCAGCATGGCCTGGAGCCTGACACCAGGCTGTGGATTGTCCTGTCAAATCTGATATAACAAGAAGCTGGTTACAGAACGGTGTCGCCTCCTTCAGCACGGCCTGGAGCCTGACACCAGGCTGTGGATTGTCCTGTCAAATCTGATATAACACGGTTCTGGTTACAGAACGGTGTCGCCTCCTTCAGCACGGCCTGGAGCCTGACACCAGGCTGTGGATGGTCCTGTCAAATCTGATATAACACGGAGCTGGTTACAGAACGGTGTTGCCTCCTTCAGCACGGCCTGGAGCCTGACACCAGGCTGTGGATGGTCCTGTCAAATCTGATATTACAAGGAGCTGGTTACAGAACGGTGTCGCCTCCTTCAGCACGGCCTGGAGCCTGACACCAGGCTGTGGATGGTCCTGTCAAATCTGATACAACAAGGAGCTGGTTACAGAACGGTGTCGCCTCCTTCAGCACGGCCTGGAGCCTGACACCAGGCTGTGGATGGTCCTGTCAAATCTGATATAACAAGGAGCTGGTTACAGAACGGTGTCGCCTCCTTCAGCACGGCCTGGAGCCTGAGACCAGGCTGTGGATGGTCCTGTCAAATCATATATAACAAGGAGCTGGTTACAGAACGGTGTCACCTCCTTCAGCACGGCCTGGAGCCTGACACCAGGCTGTGGATGGTCCTGTCAAATCTGATATAACAAGGAGCTGGTTACAGAACGGTGTCGCCTCCTTCAGCACGGCCTGGAGCCTGACACCAGTCTGTGGATGGTCCTGTCAAATCTGATATAACATGGAGCTGGTTACAGAACGGTGTCACCTCCTTCAGCACGGCCTGGAGCCTGACACCAGGCTGTGGATGGTCCTGTCAAATCTGATATAACAAGGAGCTGGTTACAGAACGGTGTCGCCTCCTTCAGCACGGCCTGGAGACTGACACCAGGCTGTGGATGGTCCTGTCAAATCTGATATAACAAGGAGCTGGTTACAGAACGGTGTCACCTCCTTCAGCACGGCCTGGAGCCTGACACCAGGCTGTGGATGGTCCTGTCAAATCTGATACAACAAGGAGCTGGTTACAGAACGCTGTCGCCTCCGTCAGCACGGCCTGGAGCCTGACACCAGGCTGTGGTTGGTCCTGTCGAATCTGATACAACAAGGTGCTGGTTACAGAACAGTGTCACCTCCTTCAGCACGGCCTGGAGACTGACACCAGGCTGTGGATGGTCCTGTCAAATCTGATATAACAAGGAGCTTGTTACAGAACGGTGTCGCCTCCTTCAGCACGGCCTGGAGCCTGACACCAGGCTGTGGATGGTCCTGTCAAATCTGATATAACACGGTGCTGGTTACAGAACAGTGTTACCTCCTTCAGCACGGCCTGGAGCCTGACACCAGACTGTGGATGGTCCTGTCAAATCTGATATAACAAGGAGCTGGTTACAGAACGGTGTTGCCTCCTTCAGCACGGACTGGAGCCTGACACCAGACTGTGGATGGTTCTGTCACATCTGATATAGCACGGTGCTTGTTACAGAACGGTGTCATCTCCTTCAGCACGGCCTGGAGCCTGACACCAGGCTGTGGATGGTCCTGTCAAATCTGAGATAACAAGGTGCTTGTTACAGAACGGTGTCGCCTCCTTCAGCAGAGCCTGGAGCCTGTCACCAGGCTGTGGATGGTCCTGTCAAATCTGATACAACACGGAGCTGGTTACAGAACGGTGTCGCCTCCTTCAGCACGGCCTGGAGCCTGACACCAGGCTGTGGATGGTCCTGTCAAATCTGACATAACAAAGAGCTGGTTACAGAACGGTGTCGCCTCCTTCAGCACGGCCTGGAGCCTGACACCAGGCTGTGGATGGTCCTGTCAAATCTGATATAACAAGGAGCTGGTTACAGAACGGTGTCGCCTCCTTCAGCACGGCCTGGAGCCTGACACCAGGCTGTGGATGGTCCTGTCAAATCTGATATAACAAGGAGCTGGTTACAGAACGGTGTCGCCTCCTTCAGCACGGCCTGGAGCCTGACACCAGGCTGTGGATGGTCATGTCAAACCTGATATAACAAGGAGCTGGTTACAGAACGGTGTCGCCTCCTTCAGCACGGCCTGGAGCCTGACACCAGGCTGTGGATGGTCCTGTCAAATCTGATATAACAAGGAGCTGGTTACAGAACGGTGTCACCTCCCTCAGCACGGCCTGGAGCCTGACACCAGGCTGTGGATGTTCCTGTCTAATCTGATATAACACGGTTCTAGTTACAGAACAGTGTCTCCTCCTTCAGCACGCCCTGGAGACTGACACCAGGCTGTGGATGGTCCTGTCAAATCTGATACAACAAGTTGCTGGTTACAGAACGATGTCGCCTCCTTCAGCACGGCCTGGAGCCTGACACCAGGCTGTGGATGGTCCTGTCAAATCTGATATAACAAGGTGCTGGTTACAGAACGGTGTCGCCTCCTTCAGCACGGCCTGGAGCCTGACACCAGGCTGTGGATGTTCCTGTCAAATTTGATACAACAAGGAGCTGGTTACAGAACGGAGTCACCTCCTTCAGCACGGCCTGGAGCCTGACACCAGGCTGTGGATGGTCCTGTCAAATCTGATATAACAAGGAGCTGGTTACAGAACGGTGTCACCTCCTTCAGCACGGCCTGGAGCCTGACACCAGGCTGTGGATGGTCCTGTCAAATCTGATATAACAAGGAACTGGTTACAGAACGATGTCGCCACCTTCAGCACGGCCTGGAGCCTGACACCAGGCTGTGGATGGTCCTGTCAAATCTGATACAACAAGGAGCTGGTTACAGAACGATGTCGCCTCCTTCAGCACGGCCTGGAGCCTGACACCAGGCTGTGGATGGTCCTGTCAAATCTGATATAACAAGGAGCTGGTTACAGAACGGTATCGCCTCCTTCAGCGCGGCCTGGAGCCTGACACCAGGCTGTGGATGGTCCTGTCAAATCTGATATAACAAGGTGCTGGTTACAGAACGGTATCACATCCTTCAGCACGGCCTGGAGCCTGACACCAGGCTGTGGATGGTCCTGTCAAATCTGATATAACAAGGTGCTGGTTACAAAACGGTGTCGCCTCCTTCAGCACGGCCTGGAGCCTGACACCAGGCTGAGGATGGTCCTGTCAAATCTGATACAACAAGGTGCTGGTTACAGAACGGTGTCGCCTCCTTCAGCATGGCCTGGAGCCTGACACCAGGCTGTGGATGGTCCTATCAAATCTGATATAACAAGGAGCTGGTTACAGAACGGTGTCGCCTCCTTCAGCACGGCCTGGAGCCTGACACCAGGCTGTGGATGGTCCTGTCAAATCTGATATAACAAGGAGCTGGTTACAGACGGTGTCGCCTCCTTCAGCACGGCCTGGAGCCTGACACCAGGCTGTGGATGGTCCTGTCAAATCTGATACAACAAGGAGCTGGTTACAGAACGGTGTCGCCTCCTTCAGCACGGCCTGGAGCCTGACACCAGGCTGTGGATGGTCCTGTCAAATCTGATATAACAAGGAGCTGGTTACAGAACGGTGTCGCCTCCTTCAGCACGGCCTGGAGCCTGACACCAGGCTGTGGATGGTCCTGTCAAATCTGATATAACAAGGAGCTGGTTACAGAATGGTGTTACCTCCTTCAGCACGGCCTGGAGCCTGACACCAGGCTGTGGATGGTCCAGTCAAATCTGATGTAACAAGGAGCTGGTTACAGAATGGTGTTACCTCCTTCAGCACGGCCTAGAGCCTGATACCAGGCTGTGGATGTTCCTGTCAAATCTGCTATAACAAGGTGCTGGTTACAGAACGGTGTCTCCTCCTTCAGCACGGCCTGGAGCCTGACACCAGGCTGTGGATGGTCCTGTCAAATCTGATATAACAAGGTGCTGGTTACAGAACGGTGTCGCCTCCTTCAGCACGGCCTGGAGCCTGACACAAGACTGTGGATGGTCCTGTCAAATCTGATATAACAAGGAGCTGGTCACAGAACGGTGTCACCTCCTTCAGCACGGCCTGGAGCCTGACACCAGGCTGTGGATGGTCCTGTCAAAACTGATATAACAAGGAGCTGGTTACAGAACGGTGTCGCCTCCTTCAGCACGGCCTGGAGCCTGACACCAGGCTGTGGATGGTCCTGTCAAATCTGATATAACAAGGAGCTGGTTACAGAACGGTGTCGCCTCCTTCAGCACGGCCTGGAGCCTGTCGCCAGGCTGTGGATGGTCCTGTCAAATCTGATATAACAAGGAGCTGGTTACAGAACGGTGTCGCCTCCTTCAGCACGGCCTGGAGCCTGACACCAGGCTGTGGATTGTCCTGTCAAATCTGATATAACAAGGAGCTGGTTACAGAACGGTGTCGCCTCCTTCAGCACGGCCTGGAGCCTGTCGCCAGGCTGCGGATGGTCCTGTCAAATCTGATATAACACGGTGCTGGTTACAGAACGGTGTTGACTCCTTCAGCACGGCCTGGAGCCTGACACCAGGCTGTGGATGGTCCTGTCAAATCTGATATAACAAGGAGCTGGTTACAGAACGGTGTCACCTCCTTCAGCACGGCCTGGAGCCTGACACCAGGCTGTGGATGGTCCTTTCAAATCTGATATAACAAGGAGCTGGTTACAGAACGGTGTCACCTCTTTCAGCACGGCCTGGAGCCTGACACCAGGCTGTGGATGGACCTGTCAAATTTGATATAACAAGGAGCTGGTTACAGAACGGTGTCACCTCCTTCAGCACGGCCTGGAGCCTGACACCAGGCTGTGGATGGACCTGTCAAATTTGATATAACAAGGAGCTGGTTACAGAACGGTGTCGCCTCCTTAAGCACGGCCTGGAGCCTGACACCAGGCTGTGGATGGTCCTGTCAAATCTGATACAACAAGGAGCTGGTTACAGAACGGTGTCGCCTCCTTCAGCACGGCCTGGAGCCTGACACCAGGCTGTGGATGGTCCTGTCAAATCTGATATAACAAGGAGCTGGTTACAGAACGGTGTCGCCTCCTTCAGCACGGCCTGGAGCCTGACACCAGGCTGTGGATGGTCCTGTCAAACCTGATATAACAAGGAGCTGGTTACAGAACGGTGTCGCCTCCTTCAGCACGGCCTGGAGCCTGACACCAGGCTGTGGATGGTCCTGTCAAACCTGATATAACAAGGAGCTGGTTACAGAACGGTGTCGCCTCCTTCAGCACGGCCTGGAGCCTGACACCAGGCTGTGGATGGTCCTGTCAAATCTGATACAACACGGTGCTGGTTACAGAACGGTGTCACCTCCTTCAGCACGGCCTGGAGCCTGACACCAGGCTGTGGATGGTCCTGTCAAATCTGATATAACAAGGATCTGGTTACAGAACGGTGTCACCTCCTTCAGCACGGCCTGGAGCCTGACACCAGGCTGTGGATGGTCCTGTCAAATCTGATATAACAAGGAGCTGGTTACAGAACGGTGTCGCCTCCTTCAGAACGGCCTAGAGCCTGATACCAGGCTGTGGATGTTCCTGTCAAATCTGATATAACAAGGAGCTGGTTGCAGAACGGTGTCGCCTCCTTCAGCACGGCCTGGAGCCTGACACCAGGCTGTGGATGGTCCTGTCAAATCTGACATAACAAGGAGCTGGTTACAGAACGGTGTCGCCTCCTTCAGCACGGCCTGGAGCCTGACACCAGGCTGTGGATGGTCCTGTCAAATCTGATATAACAAGGAGCTGGTTACAGAACGGTGTCACCTCCTTCAGCACGGCCTGGAGCCTGACACCAGGCTGTGGATGGTCCTGTCAAATCTGAAATAACAAGGAGCTGGTTACAGAACGGTGTCCCCTCCTTCAGCACGGCCTGGAGCCTGACATCAGGCTGTGGATGGTCCTGTCAAATCTGATATAACAAGGAGCTGGTTACAGAACGGTGTTGCCTCCTTCAGCACGGACTGGAGCCTGACACCAGACTGTGGATGGTTCTGTCACATCTGATATAGCACGGTGCTTGTTACAGAACGGTGTCATCTCCTTCAGCACGGCCTGGAGCCTGACACCAGGCTGTGGATGGTCCTGTCAAATCTGATATAACAAGGAGCTGGTTACAGAACGGTGTCGCCTCCTTCAGCAGAGCCTGGAGCCTGTCACCAGGCTGTGGATGGTCCTGTCAAATCTGATATAACAAGGTGCTGGTTACAGAACGGTGTCGCCTCCTTCAGCACGGCCTGGAGCCTGACACCAGGCTGTGGATGGTCCTGTCAAATCTGAGATAACAAGGTGCTTGTTACAGAACGGTGTCGCCTCCTTCAGCACGGCCTGGAGCCTGACACCAGGCTGTGGATGGTCCTGTCAAATCTGATATAACAAGGAGCTGGTTACAGAACGGTGTCGCCTCCTTCAGCAGAGCCTGGAGCCTGTCACCAGGCTGTGGATGGTCCTGTCAAATCTGATATAACAAGGTGCTGGTTACAGAACGGTGTCACCTCCTTCAGCACGGCCTGGAGCCTGACACCAGGCTGTGGATTGTCCTGTCAAATCTGATATAACAAGGAGCTGGTTACAGAACGGTGTCACCTCCTTCAGCACGGCCTGGAGCCTGACACCAGGCTGTGGATGGTCCTTTCAAATCTGATATAACAAGGAGCTGGTTACAGAATGGTGTCGCCTCCTTCAGCACGGCCTGGAGCCTGACACCAGGCTGTGGATGGTCCTGTCAAATCTGATATAACAAGGAGCTGGTTACAGAACGGTGTCGCCTCCTTCAGCACGGGCTGGAGCCTGACACCAGGCTGTGGATGGTCCTGTCAAATCTGATATAACAAGGAGCTGGTTACAGAACGGTGTCGCCTCCTTCAGCACGGCCTGGAGCCTGACACCAGGCTGTGGATGGTCCTGTCAAATCTGATATAACAAGGAGCTGGTTACAGAACGGTGTCGCCTCCTTCAGCACGGCCTGGAGCCTGACACCAGGCTGTGGATGGTCCTGACAAATCTGATATAACAAGGAGCTGGTTACAGAACGGTGTCACCTCCTGCAGCACGGCCTGGAGCCTGACACCAGGCTGTGGATGGTCCTGTCAAATCTGATATAACAAGGAGCTGGTTACAGAACGGTGTCACCTCCTTCAGCACGGCCTGGAGCCTGACACCAGGCTGTGGATGGTCCTGTCAAATCTGATATAACAAGGAGCTGGTTACAGAACGGTGTCACCTCCTTCAGCACGGCCTGGAGCCTGACACCAGGCTGTGGATGGTCCTGTCAAATCTGATATAACAAGGAGCTGGTTACAGAACGGTGTCGCCTCCTTCAGCACGGCCTGGAGCCTGACACCAGTCTGTGGATGGTCATGTCAAACCTGATATAACAAGGAGCTGGTTACAGAACGGTGTCGCCTCCTTCAGCACGGCCTGGAGCCTGACACCAGGCTGTGGATGGCCCTGTCAAATCTGATATAACAAGGAGCTGGTTACAGAACGGTGTCGCCTCCTTCAGCACGGCCTGGAGCCTGACACCAGGCTGTGGATGGTCCTGTCAAATCTGATACAACACGGTGCTGGTTACAGAACGGTGTCGCCTCCTTCAGCACGGCCTGGAGCCTGACACCAGGCTGTGGATGGTCCTGTCAAATCTGATATAACAAGGAGCTGGTTACAGAACGGTGTCACCTCCTTCAGCGCGGCCTGGAGCCTGACACCAGGCTGTGGATGGTCCTGTCAAATCTGATATAACAAGGAGCTGGTTACAGAATGGTGTTACCTCCTTCAGCACGGCCTGGAGCCTGACACCAGGCTGTGGATGGTCCTGTCAAATCTGATATAACAAGGAGCTGGTTACAGAACGGTGTCGCCTCCATCAGAACGGCCTAGAGCCTGACACCAGGCTGTGGATGGTCCTGTCAAATCTGATATAACAAGGAGCTGGTTACAGAACGGTGTCGCCTCCTTCAGCACGGACTGGAGCCTGTCGCCAGGCTGTGGATGGTCCTGTCAAATCTGATATAACAAGGAGCTGGTTACAGAACGGTGTCGCCTCCTTCAGCACGGACTGGAGCCTGTCGCCAGGCTGCGGATGGTCCTGACAAATCTGATATAACACGGTGCTGGTTACAGAACGGTGTCACCTCCTTCAGCACGGCCTGGAGCCTGACACCAGGCTGTGGATGTTCCTGTCAAACCTGATATAACAAGGAGCTGGTTACAGAACGGTGTCACCTCCTTCAGCGCGGCCTGGAGCCTGACACCAGGCTGTGGATGGTCCTGTCAAATCTGATATAACAAGGAGCAGGTTACAGAACGGTGTCGCCTCCTTCAGCACGGCCTGGAGCCTGACACCAGGCTGTGGATGGTCCTGTCAAATCTGATATAACAAGGAGCTGGTTACAGAACGGTGTCACCTCCTTCAGCACTGCCTGGAGCCTCACACCAGGCTGTGGATGGTCCTTTCAAATCTGATATAAAAAGGAGCTGGTTACAGAACGGTGTCACCTCCTTCAGCACGGCCTGGAGCCTGACACCAGGCTGTGGATGGTCCTGTCAAATCTGATATAACAAGGAGCTGGTTACAGAACGGTGTCGCCTCCTTCAGCACGGCCTGGAGCCTGACACCAGGCTGTGGATGGTCCTTTCAAATCTGATATAACAAGGAGCTAGTTACAGAACGGTGTCACCTCCTTCAGCACGGCCTGGAGCCTGACACCAGGCTGTGGATGGTCCTATCAAATCTGATATAACAAGGAGCTGGTTACAGAACGGTGTCGCCTCCTTCAGCACGGCCTGGAGCCTGACACCAGGCTGTGGATGGTCCTGTCAAATCTGATACAACAAGGAGCTGGTTACAGAACGGTGTCGCCTCCTTCAGCACGGCCTGGAGCCTGACACCAGGCTGTGGATGGTCCTGTCAAATCTGATACAACAAGGAGCTGGTTACAGAACGGTGTCGCCTCCTTCAGCACGGCCTGGAGCCTGACACCAGGCTGTGGATGGTCCTGTCAAATCTGATATAACAAGGAGCTGGTTACAGAACGGTGTCGCCTCCTTCAGCGCGGTCTGGAGCCTGGCACCAGGCTGTGGATGGGCCTGTCAAATCTGATACAACAAGGTGCTGGTTACAGAACAGTGTCGCCTCCTTCAGCACGGCCTGGAGCCTGACACCAGGCTGTGGATGGTCCTGTCAAATCTGATATAACAAGGAGCTGGTTACAGAACGGTGTCGCCTCCTTCAGCACGGCCTGGAGCCTGACACCAGGCTGTGGATGGTCCTGTCAAATCTGATATAACAAGGAGCTGGTTACTGAACGGTGTCGCCTCCTTCAGCACGGCCTGGAGCCTGACACCAGGCTGTGGATGGTCCTGTCAAATCTGATATAACACGGAGCTGGTTACTGAACGGTGTCGCCTCCTTCAGCACGGCCTGGAGCCTGACACCAGGCTGTGGATGGTCCTGTCAAATCTGGTATAACAAGGAGCTGGTTACAGAACGGTGTCGCCTCCTTCAGCACGGCCTGGAGCCTGACACCAGGCTGTGGATGGTCCTGTCAAATCTGATATAACAAGGAGCTGGTTGCAGAACGGTGTCGCCTCCTTCAGCACGGCCTGGAGCCTGACACCAGGCTGTGGATGGTCCTGTCAAATCTGATATAACAAGGAGCTGGTTACAGAACGGTGTCACCTCCTTCAGCACGGCCTGGAGCCTGACACCAGGCTGTGGATGGTCCTGTCAAATCTGATATAACAAGGAGCTGGTTACAGAACGGTGTCGCCTCCTTCAGCACGGCCAGGAGCCTGATACAAGGCTGTGGTTGGTCCTGTCAAATCTGATATAACAAGGAGCTGGTTACAGAACGGTGTCGCCTCCTTCAGCACGGCCTGGAGCCTGACACCAGGCTGTGTGTGGTCCTGTCAAATCTGATATAACAAGGAGCTGGTTACAGAACGGTGTCACCTCCTTCAGCACGGCCTGGAGCCTGACACCAGGCTGTGGATGGTCCTGTCAAATCTGGTATAACAAGGAGCTGGTTACAGAACGGTGTCGCCTCCTTCAGCACGTCCTGGAGCCTGACACCAGGCTGTGGATGGTCCTGTCAAATCTGATATAACAAGCAGCTGGTTACAGAACGGTGTCACCTCCTTCAGCACGGCCTGGAGCCTGACGCCAGGCTGTGGATGGTCCTGTCAAATCTGATATAACAAGGAGCTGGTTACAGAACGGTGTCGCCTCCTTCAGCACGGCCTGGAGCCTGACACCAGGCTGTGGATGGTCCTGTCAAATCTGATATAACAAGGAGCTGGTTACAGAACGGTGTCACCTCCTTCAGCACGGCCTGGAGCCTGACACCAGGCTGTGGATGGTCCTGTCAAATCTGATATAACAAGGAGCTGGTTACAGAACGGTGTCGCCTCCTTCAGCACGGCCTGGAGCCTGATACAAGGCTGTGGTTGGTCCTGTCAAATCTGATATAACAAGGAGCTGGTTACAGAACGGTGTCGCCTCCTTCAGCACGGCCTGGAGCCTGACACCAGGCTGTGTGTGGTCCTGTCAAATCTGATATAACAAGGAGCTGGTTACAGAACGGTGTCACCTCCTTCAGCACGGCCTGGAGCCTGACACCAGGCTGTGGATGGTCCTGTCAAATCTGGTATAACAAGGAGCTGGTTACAGAACGGTGTCGCCTCCTTCAGCACGGCCTGGAGCCTGACACCAGGCTGTGGATGGTCCTGTCAAATCTGATGTAACAAGGTGCTGGTTACAGAACGGTGTCGCCTCCTTCAGCACGGCCTGGAGCCTGACACCAGGCTGTGGATGGTCCTGTCAAATCTGATATAACAAGGAGCTGGTTACAGAACGGTGTCGCCTCCTTCAGAACGGCCTAGAGCCTGACACCAGGCTGTGGATGGTCCTGTCAAATCTGATATAACAAGGAGCTGGTTACAGAACGGTGTCGCCTCCTTCAGCACGGACTGGAGCCTGTCGCCAGGCTGCGGATGGTCCTGTCAAATCTGATATAACACGGTGCTGGTTACAGAACGGTGTCGATTCCTTCAGCACGGCCTGGAGCCTGACACCAGGCTGTGGATGGTCCTGTCAAACCTGATATAACAAGGAGCTGGTTACAGAACGGTGTCACCTACTTCAGCGCGGCCTGGAGCCTGACACCAGGCTGTGGATGGTCCTGTCAAATCTGATATAACAAGGAGCTGGTTACTGAACGGTGTCGCCTCCTTCAGCACGGCCTGGAGCCTGACACCAGGCTGTGGATGGTCCTGTCAAATCTGATATAACAAGGTGCTGGTTACAGAACGGTGTCGCCTCCTTAAGCACGGCCTGGAGCCTGACACCAGGCTGTGGATGGTCCTGTCAAATCTGATATAACAAGGAGCTGGTTACAGAACGGTGTCACCTCCTTCAGCACGGCCTGGAGCCTGACACCAGGCTGTGGATGGTCCTGTCAAATCTGATATAACAAGGAGCTGGTTACAGAACGGTGTCGCCTCCTTCAGCACGGCCTGGAGCCTGACACCAGGCTGTGGATGGTACTGTCAAATCCGATATAACAAGGAGCTGGTTACAGAACGGGGTCGCCTCCTTCAGCGCGGCCTGGAGCCTGACACCAGGCTGTGGATGGTCCTGTCAAATCTGATATAACAAGGAGCTGGTTACAGAAAGGTGTCACCTCCTTCAACGCGGCCTGGAGCCTCACACCAGGCTGTGCATGGTCCTGTCAAATCTGATATAACAAGGAGCTGGTTACAGAACGGTGTCGCCTCCTTCAGCGCGGCCTGGAGCCTGACACCAGGCTGTGGATGGTCCTGTCAAATCTGATATAACAAGGAGCTGGTTACAGAATGGTGTTACCTCCTTCAGCACGGCCTGGAGCCTGACACCAGGCTGTGGATGGTCCTGTCAAATCTGATATAACAAGGTGCTGGTGACAGAACGGTGTCGCCTCCTTGAGAACGGCCAAGAGCCTGACACCAGGCTGTGTATGGTCCTGTCAAATCTGATACAACAAGGAGCTGGTTACAGAACGGTGTCACCTCCTTCAGCGCGGCCTGGAGCCTGACACCAGGCTGTGGATGGTCCTGTCAAATCTGATACAACAAGGAGCTGGTTACAGAACGGTGTCACCTCCTTCAGCACGGCCTGGAGCCTGACACCAGACTGTGGATGGTCCTGTCAAATCTGATACAACAAGGAGCTGGTTACAGAACGGTGTCGCCTCCTTCAGCACGGCCTGGAGCCTGACACCAGGCTGTGGATGGTCCTGTCAAATCTGATATAACAAGGAGCTAGTTACAGAACGGTGTCGCCTCCTTCAGCACGGCCTGGAGCCTGACACCAGGCTGTGGATGGTCCTGTCAAATCTGATATAACAAGGAGCTGGTTACAGAACGGTGTCGCCTCCTTCAGCACGGCCTGGAGCCTGACACCAGGCTGTGGATGGTCCTGTCAAATCTGATATAACAAGGAGCTGGTTACAGAACGGTGTCGCCTCCTTCAGCACGGCCTGGAGCCTGACATCAGGCTGTGGATGGTCCTGTCAAATCTGATATAACAAGGTGCTGGTTACAGAACAGTGTCGCCTCCTTCAGCACGGCCTGGAGCCTGACACCAGGCTGTGGATGGTCCTGTCAAATCTGATATAACAAGGTGCTGGTTACAGAACGGTGTCGCCTCCTTAAGCACGGCCTGGAGCCTGACACCAGGCTGTGGATGGTCCTGTCAAATCTGATATAACAAGGAGCTGGTTACAGAACGGTGTCACCTCCTTCAGCACGGCCTGGAGCCTAACACCAGGCTGTGGATGGTCCTGTCAAATCTTATATAACAAGGAGCTGGTTACAGAACGGTGTCACCTCCTTCAGCACGGCCTGGAGCCTGACACCAGGCTGTGGATGGTCCTGTCAAATCTTATATAACAAGGAGCTGGTTACAGAACGGTGTCGCCTCCTTCAGCACGGCCTGGAGCCTGACACCAGGCTGTGGATGGTCCTGTCAAATCTGATATAAAATGGAGCTGGTTACAGAACGGTGTCGCCTCCTTCAGCACGGCCTGGAGCCTGACACCAGGCTGTGGATGGTCCTGTCAAATCTGATATAACAAGGAGCTGGTTACAGAACGGTGTCGCCTCCTTCAGCACGGCCTGGAGCCTGACACCAGGCTGTGGATGGTCCTGTCAAATCTGATATAACAAGGAGCTGGTTACAGAACGATGTTGCCTCCTTCAGCACGGCCTGGAGCCTGACACC
Organism: Scyliorhinus torazame; assembly: GCF_047496885.1. Classification (NCBI taxonomy): domain Eukaryota; kingdom Metazoa; phylum Chordata; class Chondrichthyes; order Carcharhiniformes; family Scyliorhinidae; genus Scyliorhinus; species Scyliorhinus torazame. The sequence continues at coordinate 111,136 of NW_027308161.1, read as the reverse complement.
AGGCTGTAGATGGTCCTGTCAAATCTGATATAACAAGGAGCTGGTTACAGAACGGTGTCGCCTCCGTCAGCACGGCCTGGAGCCTGACACCAGGCTCTGGATGGTCCTGTCAAATCTGATATAACAAGGAGCTGGTTACAGAACGGTGTTGCCTCCTTCAGCACGGCCTGGAGCCTGACACCAGGCTGTGGATGGTCCTGTCAAATCTGATATAACAAGAAGCTGGTTACAGAACGGTGTCGCCTCCTTCAGCACGGCCTGGAGCCTGACATCTGGCTGTGGATGGTCCTGTCAAATCTGATATAACACGGTTCAAGTTACAGAACGGTGTCGCCTCCTTCAGCACGGCCTGGAGCCTGACACCAGGCTGTGTATGGTCCTGTCAAATCTGATATAACACGGAGCTGGTTACAGAACCATGTCACCTCCTTCAGCACGGCCTGGAGCCTGACACCAGGCTGTGGATGGTCCTGTCAAATCTGATATAACAAGGAGCTGGTTACAGAACGGTGTCGACTCCTTCAGCACGGCCTGGAGCCTGAAACCAGGCTGTGGATGGTCCTGCCAAATCTGATATAACAAGGAGCTGGTTACAGAACGGTGTCGCCTCCTTCAGCACTGCCTGGAGCCTGACACCAGGCTGTGGATGGTCCTGTCAAATCTGATATAACAAGGAGCTGGTTACAGAACGGTGTCGCCTCCTTCAGCACGGCCTGGAGCCTGACACCAGGCTGTGGATGGTCCTTTCAAATCTGATATAACAAGGTTCTGGTTACAGAACGGTGTCGCCTCCTTCAGCACGGCCTGGAGCCTGACACCAGGCTGTGGATGGTCCTATCAAATCTGATATAACAAGGAGCTGGTTACAGAACTGTGTCGCCTCCTTCAGCACGGCCTGGAGCCTGACACCAGGCTGTGGATGGTCCTGTCAAATCTGATATAACAAGGAGCTGGTTACAGAACGGTGTCGCCTCCTTCAGCACGGCCTGGAGCCTGACACCAGGCTGTAGATGGTCCTGTCAAATCTGATATAACAAGGAGCTGGTTACAGAACGGTGTCGCCTCCGTCAGCACGGCCTGGAGCCTGACACCAGGCTCTGGATGGTCCTGTCAAATCTGATATAACAAGGAGCTGGTTACAGAACGGTGTTGCCTCCTTCAGCACGGCCTGGAGCCTGACACCAGGCTGTGGATGGTCCTGTCAAATCTGATATAACAAGAAGCTGGTTACAGAACGGTGTCGCCTCCTTCAGCACGGCCTGGAGCCTGACATCAGGCTGTGGATGGTCCTGTCAAATCTGATATAACACGGTTCTAGTTACAGAACGGTGTCGCCTCCTTCAGCACGGCCTGGAGCCTGACACCAGGCTGTGGATGGTCCTGTCAAATCTGATATAACACGGAGCTGGTTACAGAACCATGTCACCTCCTTCAGCACGGCCTGGAGCCTGACACCAGGCTGTGGATGGTCCTGTCAAATCTGATATAACAAGGAGCTGGTTACAGAACGGTGTCGCCTCCTTCAGCATGGCCTGGAGCCTGACACCAGGCTGTGGATGGTCCTGCCAAATCTGATATAACAATGAGCTGGTTACAGAACGGTGTCGCCTCCTTCAGCACGGCCTGGAGCCTGACACCAGGCTGTGGATGGTCCTGTCAAATCTGATATAACAAGGAGCTGGTTACAGAACGGTGTCGCCTCCTTCAGCACGGCCTGGAGCCTGACACCAGGCTGTGGATGGTCCTGTCAAATCTGATATAACAAGGAGCTGGTTACAGAACGGTGTCGCCTCCTTCAGCTCGGCCTGGAGCCTGACACCAAGCTGTGGATGGTCCTGTCAAATCTGATATAACAAGGGGCTGGTTACAGAACGGTGTCACCTCCTTCAGCACGGCCTGGAGCCTGACACCAGGCTGTGGATGGTCCTGTCAAATCTGATACAACAAGGAGCTGGTTAGAGAACGGTGTCACCTCCTTCAGCACGGCCTGGAGCCTGAGACCAGGCTGTGGATGGTCCTGTCAAATCTGATATAACAAGGAGCTGGTTACAGAACGGTGTCGCCTCCTTCAGCACGGCCTGGAGCCTGACACCAGGCTGTGGATGGTCCTGTCAAATCTGATATAACAAGGAGCTGGCTACAGAACGGTGTCGCCTCCTTCAGCACGGCCTGGAGCCTGAAACCAGGCTGCGGATGGTCCTGTCAAATCTGATATAACAAGGAGCTGGTTACAGAACAGTGTCGCCTCCTTCAGCACGGCCTGGAGCCTGACACCAGGCTGTCGGTGGTCCTGTCAAATCTGATATAACAAGGAGCTGGTTACAGAACGGTGTCGCCTCCTTCAGCACGGCCTGGAGCCTGACACCAGGCTGTGGATGGTCCTGTCTAATCTGATACAACAAGGAGCTGGTTACAGAACGGTGTCGCCTCCTTCAGCACGGCCTGGAGCCTGACACCAGGCTGTGGATGGTCCTGTCAAATCTGATATAACAAGGTGCTGGTTACAGAACGGTGTCGCCTCCTTCAGCACGGCCTGGAGCCTGACACCAGGCTGTGGATGGTCCTGTCTAATCTGATACAACAAGGAGCTGGTTACAGAACGGTGTCGCCTCCTTCAGCATGGCCTGGAGCCTGACACCAGGCTGTGGATGGTCCTGTCAAATCTGATATAACAAGGAGCTGGTTACAGAACGGTGTCGCCTCCTTCAGCACGGCCTGGAGCCTGACACCAGGCTGTGGATGGTCCTGTCAAATCTGATATAACAAGGAGATGGTTACAGAACGGTGTCACCTCCTTCAGCACGGCCTGGAGCCTGACACCAGGCTGTGGATGGTCCTGTCAAATCTGATATAACAAGGTGCTGGTTACAGAACGGTGTCGCCTCCTTCAGCACGGCCTGGAGCCTGACACCAGGCTGTGGATGGTCCTGTCAAATCTGATACAACAAGGAGCTGGTTACAGAACGGTGTCACCTCCTTCAGTACGGCCTGGAGCCTGACACCAGGCTGTGGATGGTCCTGTCAAATCTGATATAAAAAGGTGCTGGTTACAGAACGGTGTCGCCTCCTTCAGCACGGCCTGGAGCCTGACACCAGGCTGTGGATGGGCAGTCAAATCTGATACAACAAGGAGCTCGTTACCGAACGGTGTCGCCTCCTTCAGCACGGCCTGGAGTCTGACACCAGGCTGTGGATGGTCTTGTCAAATCTGCTACAACAAGGAGCTGGTTACAGAACGGTGTCGCCTCCTTCAGAAAGGCCTGGAGCCTGACACCAGGCTGTGGATGGTCCCGTCAAATCTGATATAACAAGGAGCTGGTTACAGAACGGTGTCGCCTCCTTCAGCAAGGCCTGGAGCCTGACACCAGGCTGTGGATTGTCCTGTCAAATCTGATATAACAAGGTGCTGGTTACAGAACGGTGTCGCCTCCTTCAGCACGGCCTGGAGCCTGACACCAGGCTGTGGATGGTCCTGTCAAATCTGATATACCAAGGAGCTGGTTACAGAACGGTGTCGCCTCCTTCAGCACGGCCTGGAGCCTGACACCAGGCTGTGGATGGCCCTGTCAAATCTGATATACCAAGGAGCTGGTTACAGAACGGTGTCGCCTCCTTCAGCACGGCCTGGAGCCTGACACCAGGCTGTGGATGGTCCTGTCAAATCTGATATAACAAGGTGCTGGTTACAGAACGGTGTCACCTCCTTCAGCATGGCCTGGAGCCTGACACCAGGCTGTGGATGGTCCTGTCAAATCTGATATAACACGGAGCTGGGTACAGAACGGTGTCGCCTCCTTCAGCACGTCCTGGAGCCTGACACCAGGCTGTGGATGGTCCTGTCAAATCTGATACAACAAGGAGCTGGTTACAGAACGGTGTCATCTCCTTCAGCACGGCCTGGAGCCTGACACCAGGCTGTGGATGGTCCTGTCGAATCTGAAATAACAAGGAGATGGTTACAGAACGGTGTTGCCTCCTTCAGCACGGCCTGGAGCCTGACACCAGGCTGTGGATGGTCCTGTCAAATCTGATATAACAAGGAGCTGGTTACAGAACGGTGTCGCCTCCTTCAGCACGGCCTGGAGCCTGACACCAGGCTGTGGATGGTCCTGTCAAATCTGATATAACAAGGAGCTGGTTACAGAACGGTGTCACCTCCTTCAGCACGGCCTGGAGCCTGACACCAGGCTGTGGATGGTCCTGTCAAATCTGATATAACAAGGAGCTGGTTACAGAACGGTGTCACCTCCTTCAGCACGGCCTGGAGCCTGACACCAGGCTGTGGATGGTCCTGTCAAATCTGATATAACAAGGAGCTGGTTACAGAACGGTGTCGCCTCCTTCAGCACGGCCTGGAGCCTGACACCAGGCTGTGGATGGTCCTGTCAAATCTGATATAACAAGGACCTGGTTACAGAACGGTGTCGCCTCCTTCAGCAAGGCCTGGAGCCTGACACCAGGCTGTGGATGGTCCTGTCAAATCTGATATAACAAGGTGCTGGTTACAGAACGGTGTCGCCTCCTTCAGCACGGCCTGAAGCCTGACACCAGGCTGTGGATGGTCCTGTCAAATCTGATATAACAAGGAGCTGGTTACAGAACGGTGTCGCCTCCTTCAGCACGGCCTGGAGCCTGACACCAGGCTGTGGATGGTCCTGTCAAATCTGATATAAGAAGAAGCTGGTTACAGAACGGTGTCGCCTCCTTCAGCACGGCCTGGAGCCTGACACCAGGCTGTGGATGGTCCTGTCAAATCTGATATAACACGGTGCTGGTTACAGAACGGTGTCGCCTCCTTCAGCACGGCCTGGAGCCTGACACCAGGCTGTGGATGGTCCTGTCAAATCTGATATAACAAGGAGCTGGTTACAGAACGGTGTCACCTCCTTCAGCACGGCCTGGAGCCTGACACCAGGCTGTGGATGGTCCTGTCAAATCTGATATAACAAGGAGCTGGTTACAGAATGGTGTCGCCTCCTTCAGCACGGCCTGGAGCCTGACACCAGGCTGTGGATGGTCCTGTCAAATCTGATATAACAAGGAGCTGGTCACAGAATGGTGTCGCCTCCTTCAGCACGGCCTGGAGCCTGACACCAGGCTGTGGATGGTCCTGTCAAATCTGATATAACAAGGAGCTGGTTACAGAATGGTGTCGCCTCCTTCAGCACGGCCTGGAGCCTGACACCAGGCGGTGGATGGTCCTGTCAAATCTGATACAACAAGGAGCTGGTTACAGAACGGTGTCGCCTCCTTCAGCACGGCCTGGAGCCTGACACCAGGCTGTGGATGGTCCTGTCAAATCTGATATAACAAGGAGCTGGTTACAGAACGGTGTCACCTCCTTCAGCGCGGCCTGGAGCCTGACACCAGGCTGTGGATGGTCCTGTCAAATCTGATATAACAAGGAGCAGGTTACAGAACGGTGTCGCCTCCTTCAGCACGGCCTGGAGCCTGACACCAGGCTGTGGATGGTCCTGTCAAATCTGATATAACAAGGAGCTGGTTACAGAACGGTGTCACCTCCTTCAGCACTGCCTGGAGCCTCACACCAGGCTGTGGATGGTCCTTTCAAATCTGATATAACAAGGAGCTGGTTACAGAACGGTGTCACCTCCTTCAGCACGGCCTGGAGCCTGACACCAGGCTGTGGATGGTCCTGTCAAATCTGATATAACAAGGAGCTGGTTACAGAACGGTGTCGCCTCCTTCAGCACGGCCTGGAGCCTGACACCAGGCTGTGGATGGTCCTGTCAAATCTGATATAACAAGGAGCTGGCTACAGAACGGTGTCGCCTCCTTCAGCACGGCCTGGAGCCTGAAACCAGGCTGCGGATGGTCCTGTCAAATCTGATATAACAAGGAGCTGGTTACAGAACAGTGTCGCCTCCTTCAGCACGGCCTGGAGCCTGACACCAGGCTGTCGGTGGTCCTGTCAAATCTGATATAACAAGGAGCTGGTTACAGAACGGTGTCGCCTCCTTCAGCACGGCCTGGAGCCTGACACCAGGCTGTGGATGGTCCTGTCTAATCTGATACAACAAGGAGCTGGTTACAGAACGGTGTCGCCTCCTTCAGCACGGCCTGGAGCCTGACACCAGGCTGTGGATGGTCCTGTCAAATCTGATATAACAAGGTGCTGGTTACAGAACGGTGTCGCCTCCTTCAGCACGGCCTGGAGCCTGACACCAGGCTGTGGATGGTCCTGTCAAATCTGATATAACAAGGAGCTGGTTACAGAACGGTGTCGCCTCCTTCAGCACGGCCTGGAGCCTGACACCAGGCTGTAGATGGTCCTGTCAAATCTGATATAACAAGGAGCTGGTTACAGAACGGTGTCGCCTCCGTCAGCACGGCCTGGAGCCTGACACCAGGCTCTGGATGGTCCTGTCAAATCTGATATAACAAGGAGCTGGTTACAGAACGGTGTTGCCTCCTTCAGCACGGCCTGGAGCCTGACACCAGGCTGTGGATGGTCCTGTCAAATCTGATATAACAAGAAGCTGGTTACAGAACGGTGTCGCCTCCTTCAGCACGGCCTGGAGCCTGACACCAGGCTGTGGATGGTCCTGTCAAATCTGATATAACACGGAGCTGGTTACAGAACCATGTCACCTCCTTCAGCACGGCCTGGAGCCTGACACCAGGCTGTGGATGGTCCTGTCAAATCTGATATAACAAGGAGCTGGTTACAGAACGGTGTCGCCTCCTTCAGCATGGCCTGGAGCCTGACACCAGGCTGTGGATGGTCCTGCCAAATCTGATATAACAATGAGCTGGTTACAGAACGGTGTCGCCTCCTTCAGCACGGCCTGGAGCCTGACACTAGGCTGTGGATGGTCCTGTCAAATCTGATATAACAAGGAGCTGGTTACAGAACGGTGTCGCCTCCTTCAGCACGGCCTGGAGCCTGACACCAGGCTGTGGATGGTCCTGTCAAATCTGATATAACAAGGAGCTGGTTACAGAACGGTGTCGCCTCCTTCAGCTCGGCCTGGAGCCTGACACCAAGCTGTGGATGGTCCTGTCAAATCTGATATAACAAGGGGCTGGTTACAGAACGGTGTCACCTCCTTCAGCACGGCCTGGAGCCTGACACCAGGCTGTGGATGGTCCTGTCAAATCTGATACAACAAGGAGCTGGTTAGAGAACGGTGTCACCTCCTTCAGCACGGCCTGGAGCCTGAGACCAGGCTGTGGATGGTCCTGTCAAATCTGATATAACAAGGAGCTGGTTACAGAACGGTGTCGCCTCCTTCAGCACGGCCTGGAGCCTGACACCAGGCTGTGGATGGTCCTGTCAAATCTGATATAACAAGGAGCTGGCTACAGAACGGTGTCGCCTCCTTCAGCACGGCCTGGAGCCTGAAACCAGGCTGCGGATGGTCCTGTCAAATCTGATATAACAAGGAGCTGGTTACAGAACAGTGTCGCCTCCTTCAGCACGGCCTGGAGCCTGACACCAGGCTGTCGGTGGTCCTGTCAAATCTGATATAACAAGGAGCTGGTTACAGAACGGTGTCGCCTCCTTCAGCACGGCCTGGAGCCTGACACCAGGCTGTGGATGGTCCTGTCTAATCTGATACAACAAGGAGCTGGTTACAGAACGGTGTCGCCTCCTTCAGCACGGCCTGGAGCCTGACACCAGGCTGTGGATGGTCCTGTCAAATCTGATATAACAAGGTGCTGGTTACAGAACGGTGTCGCCTCCTTCAGCACGGCCTGGAGCCTGACACCAGGCTGTGGATGGTCCTGTCTAATCTGATACAACAAGGAGCTTGTTACAGAACGGTGTCGCCTCCTTCAGCATGGCCTGGAGCCTGACACCAGGCTGTGGATGGTCCTGTCAAATCTGATATAACAAGGAGCTGGTTACAGAACGGTGTCGCCTCCTTCAGCACGGCCTGGAGCCTGACACCAGGCTGTGGATGGTCCTGTCAAATCTGATATAACAAGGAGATGGTTACAGAACGGTGTCACCTCCTTCAGCACGGCCTGGAGCCTGACACCAGGCTGTGGATGGTCCTGTCAAATCTGATATAACAAGGTGCTGGTTACAGAACGGTGTCGCCTCCTTCAGCACGGCCTGGAGCCTGACACCAGGCTGTGGATGGTCCTGTCAAATCTGATACAACAAGGAGCTGGTTACAGAACGGTGTCACCTCCTTCAGTACGGCCTGGAGCCTGACACCAGGCTGTGGATGGTCCTGTCAAATCTGATATAAAAAGGTGCTGGTTACAGAACGGTGTCGCCTCCTTCAGCACGGCCTGGGGCCTGACACCAGGCTGTGGATGGGCAGTCAAATCTGATACAACAAGGAGCTCGTTACCGAACGGTGTCGCCTCCTTCAGCACGGCCTGGAGTCTGACACCAGGCTGTGGATGGTCTTGTCAAATCTGCTACAACAAGGAGCTGGTTACAGAACGGTGTCGCCTCCTTCAGAAAGGCCTGGAGCCTGACACCAGGCTGTGGATGGTCCCGTCAAATCTGATATAACAAGGAGCTGGTTACAGAACGGTGTCGCCTCCTTCAGCACGGCCTGGAGCCTGACACCAGGCTGTGGATTGTCCTGTCAAATCTGATATAACAAGGTGCTGGTTACAGAACGGTGTCGCCTCCTTCAGCACGGCCTGGAGCCTGACACCAGGCTGTGGATGGTCCTGTCAAATCTGATATACCAAGGAGCTGGTTACAGAACGGTGTCGCCTCCTTCAGCACGGCCTGGAGCCTGACACCAGGCTGTGGATGGCCCTGTCAAATCTGATATACCAAGGAGCTGGTTACAGAACGGTGTCGCCTCCTTCAGCACGGCCTGGAGCCTGACACCAGGCTGTGGATGGTCCTGTCAAATCTGATATAACAAGGTGCTGGTTACAGAACGGTGTCACCTCCTTCAGCATGGCCTGGAGCCTGACACCAGGCTGTGGATGGTCCTGTCAAATCTGATATAACACGGAGCTGGTTACAGAACGGTGTCGCCTCCTTCAGCACGTCCTGGAGCCTGACACCAGGCTGTGGATGGTCCTGTCAAATCTGATACAACAAGGAGCTGGTTACAGAACGGTGTCATCTCCTTCAGCACGGCCTGGAGCCTGACACCAGGCTGTGGATGGTCCTGTCAAATCTGAAATAACAAGGAGATGGTTACAGAACGGTGTTGCCTCCTTCAGCACGGCCTGGAGCCTGACACCAGGCTGTGGATGGTCCTGTCAAATCTGATATAACAAGGAGCTGGTTACAGAACGGTGTCGCCTCCTTCAGCACGGCCTGGAGCCTGACACCAGGCTGTGGATGGTCCTGTCAAATCTGATATAACAAGGAGCTGGTTACAGAACGGTGTCACCTCCTTCAGCACGGCCTGGAGCCTGACACCAGGCTGTGGATGGTCCTGTCAAATCTGATATAACAAGGAGCTGGTTACAGAACGGTGTCACCTCCTTCAGCACGGCCTGGAGCCTGACACCAGGCTGTGGATGGTCCTGTCAAATCTGATATAACAAGGAGCTGGTTACAGAACGGTGTCGCCTCCTTCAGCACGGCCTGGAGCCTGACACCAGGCTGTGGATGGTCCTGTCAAATCTGATATAACAAGGACCTGGTTACAGAACGGTGTCGCCTCCTTCAGCAAGGCCTGGAGCCTGACACCAGGCTGTGGATGGTCCTGTCAAATCTGATATAACAAGGTGCTGGTTACAGAACGGTGTCGCCTCCTTCAGCACGGCCTGAAGCCTGACACCAGGCTGTGGATGGTCCTGTCAAATCTGATATAACAAGGAGCTGGTTACAGAACGGTGTCGCCTCCTTCAGCACGGCCTGGAGCCTGACACCAGGCTGTGGATGGTCCTGTCAAATCTGATATAAGAAGAAGCTGGTTACAGAACGGTGTCGCCTCCTTCAGCACGGCCTGGAGCCTGACACCAGGCTGTGGATGGTCCTGTCAAATCTGATATAACACGGTGCTGGTTACAGAACGGTGTCGCCTCCTTCAGCAGGGCCTGGAGCCTGACACCAGGCTGTGGATGGTCCTGTCAAATCTGATATAACAAGGAGCTGGTTACAGAACGGTGTCACCTCCTTCAGCACGGCCTGGAGCCTGACACCAGGCTGTGGATGGTCCTGTCAAATCTGATATAACAAGGAGCTGGTTACAGAATGGTGTCGCCTCCTTCAGCACGGCCTGGAGCCTGACACCAGGCTGTGGATGGTCCTGTCAAATCTGATATAACAAGGAGCTGGTCACAGAATGGTGTCGCCTCCTTCAGCACGGCCTGGAGCCTGACACCAGGCTGTGGATGGTCCTGTCAAATCTGATATAACAAGGAGCTGGTTACAGAATGGTGTCGCCTCCTTCAGCACGGCCTGGAGCCTGACACCAGGCGGTGGATGGTCCTGTCAAATCTGATACAACAAGGAGCTGGTTACAGAACGGTGTCGCCTCCTTCAGCACGGCCTGGAGCCTGACACCAGGCTGTGGATGGTCCTGTCAAATCTGATATAACAAGGAGCTGGTTACAGAACGGTGTCACCTCCTTCAGCGCGGCCTGGAGCCTGACACCAGGCTGTGGATGGTCCTGTCAAATCTGATATAACAAGGAGCAGGTTACAGAACGGTGTCGCCTCCTTCAGCACGGCCTGGAGCCTGACACCAGGCTGTGGATGGTCCTGTCAAATCTGATATAACAAGGAGCTGGTTACAGAACGGTGTCACCTCCTTCAGCACTGCCTGGAGCCTCACACCAGGCTGTGGATGGTCCTTTCAAATCTGATATAACAAGGAGCTGGTTACAGAACGGTGTCACCTCCTTCAGCACGGCCTGGAGCCTGACACCAGGCTGTGGATGGTCCTGTCAAATCTGATATAACAAGGAGCTGGTTACAGAACGGTGTCGCCTCCTTCAGCACGGCCTGGAGCCTGACACCAGGCTGTGGATGGTCCTGTCAAATCTGATATAACAAGGAGCTGGCTACAGAACGGTGTCGCCTCCTTCAGCACGGCCTGGAGCCTGAAACCAGGCTGCGGATGGTCCTGTCAAATCTGATATAACAAGGAGCTGGTTACAGAACAGTGTCGCCTCCTTCAGCACGGCCTGGAGCCTGACACCAGGCTGTCGGTGGTCCTGTCAAATCTGATATAACAAGGAGCTGGTTACAGAACGGTGTCGCCTCCTTCAGCACGGCCTGGAGCCTGACACCAGGCTGTGGATGGTCCTGTCTAATCTGATACAACAAGGAGCTGGTTACAGAACGGTGTCGCCTCCTTTAGCACGGCCTGGAGCCTGACACCAGGCTGTGGATGGTCCTGTCAAATCTGATATAACAAGGTGCTGGTTACAGAACGGTGTCGCCTCCTTCAGCACGGCCTGGAGCCTGACACCAGGCTGTGGATGGTCCTGTCTAATCTGATACAACAAGGAGCTGGTTACAGAACGGTGTCGCCTCCTTCAGCATGGCCTGGAGCCTGACACCAGGCTGTGGATGGTCCTGTCAAATCTGATATAACAAGGAGCTGGTTACAGAACGGTGTCGCCTCCTTCAGCACGGCCTGGAGCCTGACACCAGGCTGTGGATGGTCCTGTCAAATCTGATATAACAAGGAGATGGTTACAGAACGGTGCCACCTCCTTCAGCACGGCCTGGAGCCTGACACCAGGCTGTGGATGGTCCTGTCAAATCTGATATAACAAGGTGCTGGTTACAGAACGGTGTCGCCTCCTTCAGCACGGCCTGGAGCCTGACACCAGGCTGTGGATGGTCCTGTCAAATCTGATACAACAAGGAGCTGGTTACAGAACGGTGTCACCTCCTTCAGCACGGCCTGGAGCCTGACACCAGGCTGTGGATGGTCCTGTCAAATCTGATATAAAAAGGTGCTGGTTACAGAAAGGTGTCGCCTCCTTCAGCACGGCCTGGAGCCTGACACCAGGCTGTGGATGGTCCTGTCAAATCTGATATAACAAGGTGCTGGTTACAGAACGATGTCACCTCCTTCAGTACGGCCTGGAGCCTGACACCAGGCTGTGGATGGTCCTGTCAAATCTGATATAACAAGGAGCTGGTTACAGAACGGTGTCGCCTCCTTCAGCACGGCCTGGAGCGTGACACCAGGCTGTGGATGGTCCTGTCAAATCTGATATAACAAGGTGCTGGTTACAGAACGGTGTCGCCTCCTTCAGCACGGCCTGGAGCCTGACACCAGGCTGTGGATGGGCAGTCAAATCTGATACAACAAGGAGCTCGTTACCGAACGGTGTCGCCTCCTTCAGCACGGCCTGGAGTCTGACACCAGGCTGTGGATGGTCCTGTCAAATCTGCTACAACAAGGAGCTGGTTACAGAACGGTGTCGCCTCCTTCAGAAAGGCCTGGAGCCTGACACCAGGCTGTGGATGGTCCCGTCAAATCTGATATAACAAGGAGCTGGTTACAGAACGGTGTCGCCTCCTTCAGCACGGCCTGGAGCCTGACACCAGGCTGTGGATTGTCCTGTCAAATCTGATATAACAAGGTGCTGGTTACAGAACGGTGTCGCCTCCTTCAGCACGGCCTGGAGCCTGACACCAGGCTGTGGATGGTCCTGTCAAATCTGATATACCAAGGAGCTGGTTACAGAACGGTGTCGCCTCCTTCAGCACGGCCTGGAGCCTGACACCAGGCTGTGGATGGCCCTGTCAAATCTGATATACCAAGGAGCTGGTTACAGAACGGTGTCGCCTCCTTCAGCACGGCCTGGAGCCTGACACCAGGCTGTGGATGGCCCTGTCAAATCTGATATAACAAGGTGCTGGTTACAGAACGGTGTCACCTCCTTCAGCATGGCCTGGAGCCTGACACCAGGCTGTGGATGGTCCTGTCAAATCTGATATAACACGGAGCTGGTTACAGAACGGTGTCGCCTCCTTCAGCACGTCCTGGAGCCTGACACCAGGCTGTGGATGGTCCTGTCAAATCTCATACAACAAGGAGCTGGTTACAGAACGGTGTCACCTCCTTCAGCACGGCCTGGAGCCTGACACCAGGCTGTGGATGGTCCTGTCGAATCTGAAATAACAAGGAGATGGTTACAGAACGGTGTTGCCTCCTTCAGCACGGCCTGGAGCCTGACACCAGGCTGTGGATGGTCCTGTCAAATCTGATATAACAAGGAGCTGGTTACAGAACGGTGTCGCCTCCTTCAGCACGGCCTGGAGCCTGACACCAGGCTGTGGATGGTCCTGTCAAATCTGATATAACAAGGAGCTGGTTACAGAACGGTGTCACCTCCTTCAGCACGGCCTGGAGCCTGACACCAGGCTGTGGATGGTCCTGTCAAATCTGATATAACAAGGAGCTGGTTACAGAACGGTGTCACCTCCTTCAGCACGGCCTGGAGCCTGACACCAGGCTGTGGATGGTCCTGTCAAATCTGATATAACAAGGAGCTGGTTACAGAACGGTGTCGCCTCCTTCAGCACGGCCTGGAGCCTGACACCAGGCTGTGGATGGTCCTGTCAAATCTGATATAACAAGGACCTGGTTACAGAACGGTGTCGCCTCCTTCAGCACGGCCTGGAGCCTGACACCAGGCTGTGGATGGTCCTGTCAAATCTGATATAACAAGAAGCTGGTTACAGAACGGTGTCGCCTCCTTCAGCACGGCCTGGAGCCTGACACCAGGCTGTGGATGGTCCTGTCAAATCTGATATAACACGGTGCTGGTTACAGAACGGTGTCGCCTCCTTCAGCACGGCCTGGAGCCTGACACCAGGCTGTGGATGGTCCTGTCAAATCTGATATAACAAGGAGCTGGTTACAGAACGGTGTCACCTCCTTCAGCACGGCCTGGAGCCTGACACCAGGCTGTGGATGGTCCTGTCAAATCTGATATAACAAGGAGCTGGTTACAGAATGGTGTCGCCTCCTTCAGCACGGCCTGGAGCCTGACACCAGCCTGTGGATGGTCCTGTCAAATCTGATATAACAAGGAGCTGGTCACAGAATGGTGTCGCCTCCTTCAGCACGGCCTGGAGCCTGACACCAGGCTGTGGATGGTCCTGTCAAATCTGATATAACAAGGAGCTGGTTACAGAATGGTGTCGCCTCCTTCAGCACGGCCTGGAGCCTGACACCAGGCGGTGGATGGTCCTGTCAAATCTGATACAACAAGGAGCTGGTTACAGAACGGTGTCGCCTCCTTCAGCACGGCCTGGAGCCTGACACCAGGCTGTGGATGGTCCTGTCAAATCTGATATAACTCGGAGCTGGTTACAGAACGGTGTCACCTCCTTCAGCACGGCCTGGAGCCTGACACCAGGCTGTGTGTGGTCCTGTCAAATCTGATATAACAAGGAGCTGGTTACAGAACGGTGTCGCCTCCTTCAGCACGGCCTGGAGCCTGACACCAGGCTGTGGATGGTCCTGTCAAATCTGATATAACAAGGAGCTGGTTACAGAACGGTGTCGGCTCCTTCAGCACGGCCTGGAGCCTGACACCAGGCTGTGGATGGTCCTGTCAAATCTGATATAACAAGGTGCTGGTTACAGAACGGTGTCGCCTCCTTCAGCACGGCCTGGAGCCTGACACCAGGCTGTGGATGGTCCTGTCAAATCTGATATAACTCGGAGCTGGTTACAGAACGGTGTCACCTCCTTCAGCACGGCCTGGAGCCTGACACCAGGCTGTGTGTGGTCCTGTCAAATCTGATATAACAAGGAGCTGGTTACAGAACGGTGTCGCCTCCTTCAGCACGGCCTGGAGCCTGACACCAGGCTGTGGATGGTCCTGTCAAATCTGATGTAACAAGGAGCTGGTTACAGAACGGTGTCGCCTCCTTCAGCACGGCCTGGAGCCTGACACCAGGCTGTGGATGGTCCTGTCAAATCTGATATAACAAGGAGCTGGTTACAGAACGGTGTCGCCTCCTTCAGCACGGCCTGGAGCCTGACACCAGGCTGTGGATGGTCCTGTCAAATCTGATACAACAAGGAGCTGGTTACAGAACGATGTTGCCTCCTTCAGCACGGCCTGGAGCCTGACACCAGGCTGTGGATGGTCCTGTCAAATCTGATATAACAAGGAGCTGGTTACAGAACGGTGTCGCCTCCTTCAGCACGGCCTGGAGCCTGACACCAGGCTGTGGATGGTCCTGTCAAATCTGATATAACAAGGTGCTGGTTACAGAACGGTGTCGCCTCCTTCAGCACGGCCTGGAGCCTGACACCAGGCTGTGGATGGTCCTGTCAAATCTGATATAACTCGGAGCTGGTTACAGAACGGTGTCACCTCCTTCAGCACGGCCTGGAGCCTGACACCAGGCTGTGTGTGGTCCTGTCAAATCTGATATAACAAGGAGCTGGTTACAGAACGGTGTCGCCTCCTTCAGCACGGCCTGGAGCCTGACACCAGGCTGTGGATGGTCCTGTCAAATCTGATGTAACAAGGAGCTGGTTACAGAACGGTGTCGCCTCCTTCAGCACGGCCTGGAGCCTGACACCAGGCTGTGGATGGTCCTGTCAAATCTGATATAACAAGGAGCTGGTTACAGAACGGTGTCGCCTCCTTCAGCACGGCCTGGAGCCTGACACCAGGCTGTGGATGGTCCTGTCAAATCTGATACAACAAAGAGCTGGTTACAGAACGATGTTGCCTCCTTCAGCACGGCCTGGAGCCTGACACCAGGCTGTGGATGGTCCTGTCAAATCTGATATAACAAGGAGCTGGTTACAGAACGGTGTCGCCTCCTTCAGCACGGCCTGGAGCCTGACACCAGGCTGTGGATGGTCCTGTCAAATCAGATATAACAAGGTGCTGGTTACAGAACGGTGTCGCCTCCTTCAGCACGGCCTGGGGCCTGACACCAGGCTGTGTATGGTCCTGTCAAATCTGATACAACAAGGAGCTGGTTACAGAACGGTGTCACCTCCTTCAGCACGGCCTGGAGCCTGACACCAGACTGTGGATGGTCCTGTCAAATCTGATACAACAAGGAGCTGGTTACAGAACGGTGTCGCCTCCTTCAGCACGGCCTGGAGCCTGACACCAGGCTGTGGATGGTCCTGTCAAATCTGATATAACAAGGAGCTGGTTACAGAACATGTCGCCTCCTTCAGCACGGCCTGGAGAATGACACAAGGCAGTGGATGGTCCTGTCAAATCTGATATAACAAGGAGCTAGTTACAGAACGGTGTCGCCTCCTTCAGCACGGCCTGGAGCCTGACACCAGGCTGTGGATGGTCCTGTCAAATCTGATATAACAAGGAGCTGGTTACTGAACGGTGTCGCCTCCTTGAGAACGGCCTAGAGCCTGACACCAGGCTGTGGATGTTCCTGTCAAATCTGCTATAACAAGGTGCTGGTTACAGAACGGTGTCACCTCCTTCAGCACGGCCTGGAGCCTGACACCAGGCTGTGTATGGTCCTGTCAAATCTGATACAACAAGGAGCTGGTTACAGAACGGTGTCGCCTCCTTCAGCACGGCCTGGAGAATGACACAAGGCAGTGGATGGTCCTGTCAAACCTGATATAACAAGGAGCTAGTTACAGAACGGTGTCGCCTCCTTCAGCACGGCCTGGAGCCTGACACCAGGCTGTGGATGGTCCTGTCAAATCTGATATAACAAGGAGCTGGTTACTGAACGGTGTCGCCTCCTTCAGCACGGCCTGGAGCCTGACACCAGGCTGTGGATGGTCCTGTCAAATCTGATATAACAAGGTGCTGGTTACAGAACGGTGTCGCCTCCTTCAGCACGGCCTAGAGCCTGACACCAGGCTGTGGATGGTCCTGTCAAATCTGATATAACAAGGAGCTGGTTACAGAACGGTGTCGCCTCCTTCAGCACGGCCTGGAGCCTGACACCAGGCTGTGGATGGTCCTGTCAAACCTGATATAACAAGGAGCTGGTTACAGAACGGTGTCACCTCCTTCAGCACGGCCTGGAGCCTGACACCAGGCTGTGGATGGTCCTGTCGAATCTGATAGAACAAGGAGCTGGTTACAGAACGGTGTCGCCTCCTTCAGCACGGCCTGGAGCCTGACACCAGGCTGTGGATGGTCCTGTCAAATCTGATATAACAAGGAGCTGGTTACAGAACGGTGTCACCTCCTTCAGCACGGCCTGGAGCCTGACACCAGGCTGTGGATGGTCCTGTCAAATCTGATATAACAAGGAGCTGGTTACAGAACGGTGTCGCCTCCTTCAGCACGGCCTGGAGCCTGACACCAGGCTGTGGATGGTCCTGTCAAATCTGATATAACAAGGAGCTGGTTACAGAACGGTGTCGCCTCCTTCAGCACGGCCTGGAGCCTGACACCAGGCTGTGGATGGTCCTGTCAAATCTGATATAACAAGGTGCTGGTTACAGAACGGTGTCGCCTCCTTCAGCACGGCCTGGAGCCTGACACCAGGCTGTGGATGGTCCTGTCAAATCTGATATAACTCGGAGCTGGTTACAGAACGGTGTCACCTCCTTCAGCACGGCCTGGAGCCTGACACCAGGCTGTGTGTGGTCCTGTCAAATCTGATATAACAAGGAGCTGGTTACAGAACGGTGTCGCCTCCTTCAGCACGGCCTGGAGCCTGACACCAGGCTGTGGATGGTCCTGTCAAATCTGATATAACAAGGAGCTGGTTACAGAACGATGTTGCCTCCTTCAGCACGGCCTGGAGCCTGACACCAGGCTGTGGATGGTCCTGTCAAATCTGATATAACAAGGAGCTGGTTACAGAACGGTGTCGCCTCCTTCAGCACGGCCTGGAGCCTGACACCAGGCTGTGGATGGTCCTGTCAAATCTGATATAACAAGGAGCTGGTTACAGAACGGTGTCACCTCCTTCAGCACGGCCTGGAGCCTGACACCAGGCTGTGGATGGTCCTGTCAAATCTGATATAACAAGGAGCTGGTTACAGAACGGTGTCGCCTCATTCAGCACGGCTTGGAGCCTGACACCAGGCTGTGGATGGTCCTGTCAAATCTGATATAACAAGGAGCTGGTTACAGAACGGTGTCACCTCCTTCAGCACGGCCTGGAGCCTGACACGAGGCTGTGGATAGTCCTGTCAAATCTGATATAACAAGGAGCTGGTCACAGAACGGTGTCACCTCCTTCAGCACGGCCTGGAGCCTGACACCAGACTGTGGATGGTCCTGTCAAATCTGATACAACAAGGAGCTGGTTACAGAACGGTGTCGCCTCCTTCAGCACGGCCTGGAGAATGACACAAGGCAGTGGATGGTCCTGTCAAATCTGATATAACAAGGAGCTAGTTACAGAACGGTGTCGCCTCCTTCAGCACGGCCTGGAGCCTGACACCAGGCTGTGGATGGTCCTGTCAAATCTGATATAACAAGGAGCTGGTTACTGAACGGTGTCACCTCCTTCAGCACGGCCTGGAGCCTGACACCAGGCTGTGGATGGTCCTGCCAAATCTGATATAACAAGGTGCTGGTTACAGAACGGTGTCGCCTCCTTAAGCACGGCCTGGAGCCTGACACCAGGCTGTGGATGGTCCTGTCAAATCTGATATAACAAGGAGCTGGTTACAGAACGGTGTCGCCTCCTTCAGCATGGCCTGGAGCCTGACACCAGGCTGTGGATGGTCCTGTCAAATCTGATATAACAAGGAGCTGGTTACAGAACGGTGTCGCCTCCTTCAGCACGGCCTGGAGCCTGACACAAGGCTGTGGATGGTCCTGTCAAATCTGATACAACAAGGAGCTGGTTACAGAACGATGTCGCCTCCTTCAGCACGGCCTGGAGCCTGACACCAGGCTGTGGATGGTCCTGTCAAATCTGATATAACAAGGAGCTGGTTACAGAACGGTGTCGCCTCCTTCAGCACGGCCTGGAGCCTGACACCAGGCTGTGGATGGTCCTGTCAAATCTGATATAACAAGGTGCTGGTTACAGAACGGTGTCGCCTCCTTCAGCACGGCCTGGAGCCTGACACCAGGCTGTGGATGGTCCTGTCAAATCTGATATAACTCGGAGCTGGTTACAGAACGGTGTCACCTCCTTCAGCACGGCCTGGAGCCTGACACCAGGCTGTGTGTGGTCCTGTCAAATCTGATATAACAAGGAGCTGGTTACAGAACGGTGTCGCCTCCTTCAGCACGGCCTGGAGCCTGACACCAGGCTGTGGATGGTCCTGTCAAATCTGATGTAACAAGGAGCTGGTTACAGAACGGTGTCGCCTCCTTCAGCACGGCCTGGAGCCTGACACCAGGCTGTGGATGGTCCTGTCAAATCTGATATAACAAGGAGCTGGTTACAGAACGGTGTCGCCTCCTTCAGCACGGCCTGGAGCCTGACACCAGGCTGTGGATGGTCCTGTCAAATCTGATACAACAAAGAGCTGGTTACAGAACGATGTTGCCTCCTTCAGCACGGCCTGGAGCCTGACACCAGGCTGTGGATGGTCCTGTCAAATCTGATATAACAAGGAGCTGGTTACAGAACGGTGTCGCCTCCTTCAGCACGGCCTGGAGCCTGACACCAGGCTGTGGATGGTCCTGTCAAATCAGATATAACAAGGTGCTGGTTACAGAACGGTGTCGCCTCCTTCAGCACGGCCTGGGGCCTGACACCAGGCTGTGTATGGTCCTGTCAAATCTGATACAACAAGGAGCTGGTTACAGAACGGTGTCACCTCCTTCAGCACGGCCTGGAGCCTGACACCAGACTGTGGATGGTCCTGTCAAATCTGATACAACAAGGAGCTGGTTACAGAACGGTGTCGCCTCCTTCAGCACGGCCTGGAGCCTGACACCAGGCTGTGGATGGTCCTGTCAAATCTGATATAACAAGGAGCTGGTTACAGAACATGTCGCCTCCTTCAGCACGGCCTGGAGAATGACACAAGGCAGTGGATGGTCCTGTCAAATCTGATATAACAAGGAGCTAGTTACAGAACGGTGTCGCCTCCTTCAGCACGGCCTGGAGCCTGACACCAGGCTGTGGATGGTCCTGTCAAATCTGATATAACAAGGAGCTGGTTACTGAACGGTGTCGCCTCCTTGAGAACGGCCTAGAGCCTGACACCAGGCTGTGGATGTTCCTGTCAAATCTGCTATAACAAGGTGCTGGTTACAGAACGGTGTCACCTCCTTCAGCACGGCCTGGAGCCTGACACCAGGCTGTGTATGGTCCTGTCAAATCTGATACAACAAGGAGCTGGTTACAGAACGGTGTCGCCTCCTTCAGCACGGCCTGGAGAATGACACAAGGCAGTGGATGGTCCTGTCAAACCTGATATAACAAGGAGCTAGTTACAGAACGGTGTCGCCTCCTTCAGCACGGCCTGGAGCCTGACACCAGGCTGTGGATGGTCCTGTCAAATCTGATATAACAAGGAGCTGGTTACTGAACGGTGTCGCCTCCTTCAGCACGGCCTGGAGCCTGACACCAGGCTGTGGATGGTCCTGTCAAATCTGATATAACAAGGTGCTGGTTACAGAACGGTGTCGCCTCCTTCAGCACGGCCTAGAGCCTGACACCAGGCTGTGGATGGTCCTGTCAAATCTGATATAACAAGGAGCTGGTTACAGAACGGTGTCGCCTCCTTCAGCACGGCCTGGAGCCTGACACCAGGCTGTGGATGGTCCTGTCAAACCTGATATAACAAGGAGCTGGTTACAGAACGGTGTCACCTCCTTCAGCACGGCCTGGAGCCTGACACCAGGCTGTGGATGGTCCTGTCGAATCTGAGAACAAGGAGCTGGTTACAGAACGGTGTCGCCTCCTTCAGCACGGCCTGGAGCCTGACACCAGGCTGTGGATGGTCCTGTCAAATCTGATATAACAAGGAGCTGGTTACAGAACGGTGTCACCTCCTTCAGCACGGCCTGGAGCCTGACACCAGGCTGTGGATGGTCCTGTCAAATCTGATATAACAAGGAGCTGGTTACAGAACGGTGTCGCCTCCTTCAGCACGGCCTGGAGCCTGACACCAGGCTGTGGATGGTCCTGTCAAATCTGATATAACAAGGAGCTGGTTACAGAACGGTGTCGCCTCCTTCAGCACGGCCTGGAGCCTGACACCAGGCTGTGGATGGTCCTGTCAAATCTGATATAACAAGGTGCTGGTTACAGAACGGTGTCGCCTCCTTCAGCACGGCCTGGAGCCTGACACCAGGCTGTGGATGGTCCTGTCAAATCTGATATAACTCGGAGCTGGTTACAGAACGGTGTCACCTCCTTCAGCACGGCCTGGAGCCTGACACCAGGCTGTGTGTGGTCCTGTCAAATCTGATATAACAAGGAGCTGGTTACAGAACGGTGTCGCCTCCTTCAGCACGGCCTGGAGCCTGACACCAGGCTGTGGATGGTCCTGTCAAATCTGATATAACAAGGAGCTGGTTACAGAACGATGTTGCCTCCTTCAGCACGGCCTGGAGCCTGACACCAGGCTGTGGATGGTCCTGTCAAATCTGATATAACAAGGAGCTGGTTACAGAACGGTGTCGCCTCCTTCAGCACGGCCTGGAGCCTGACACCAGGCTGTGGATGGTCCTGTCAAATCTGATATAACAAGGAGCTGGTTACAGAACGGTGTCACCTCCTTCAGCACGGCCTGGAGCCTGACACCAGGCTGTGGATGGTCCTGTCAAATCTGATATAACAAGGAGCTGGTTACAGAACGGTGTCGCCTCATTCAGCACGGCTTGGAGCCTGACACCAGGCTGTGGATGGTCCTGTCAAATCTGATATAACAAGGAGCTGGTTACAGAACGGTGTCACCTCCTTCAGCACGGCCTGGAGCCTGACACGAGGCTGTGGATAGTCCTGTCAAATCTGATATAACAAGGAGCTGGTCACAGAACGGTGTCACCTCCTTCAGCACGGCCTGGAGCCTGACACCAGACTGTGGATGGTCCTGTCAAATCTGATACAACAAGGAGCTGGTTACAGAACGGTGTCGCCTCCTTCAGCACGGCCTGGAGAATGACACAAGGCAGTGGATGGTCCTGTCAAATCTGATATAACAAGGAGCTAGTTACAGAACGGTGTCGCCTCCTTCAGCACGGCCTGGAGCCTGACACCAGGCTGTGGATGGTCCTGTCAAATCTGATATAACAAGGAGCTGGTTACTGAACGGTGTCACCTCCTTCAGCACGGCCTGGAGCCTGACACCAGGCTGTGGATGGTCCTGCCAAATCTGATATAACAAGGTGCTGGTTACAGAACGGTGTCGCCTCCTTAAGCACGGCCTGGAGCCTGACACCAGGCTGTGGATGGTCCTGTCAAATCTGATATAACAAGGAGCTGGTTACAGAACGGTGTCGCCTCCTTCAGCATGGCCTGGAGCCTGACACCAGGCTGTGGATGGTCCTGTCAAATCTGATATAACAAGGAGCTGGTTACAGAACGGTGTCGCCTCCTTCAGCACGGCCTGGAGCCTGACACAAGGCTGTGGATGGTCCTGTCAAATCTGATACAACAAGGAGCTGGTTACAGAACGATGTCGCCTCCTTCAGCACGGCCTGGAGCCTGACACCAGGCTGTGGATGGTCCTGTCAAATCTGATATAACAAGGAGCTGGTTACAGAACGGTGTCGCCTCCTTCAGCACGGCCTGGAGCCTGACACCAGGCTGTGGATGGTCCTGTCAAATCTGATATAACAAGGAGCTGGTTACAGAAAGGTGTCACCTCCTTCAGCGCGGCCTGGAGCCTCACACCAGGCTGTGCATGGTCCTGTCAAATCTGATATAACAAAGAGCTGGTTACAGAACGGTGTCACCTCCTTCAGCGCGGCCTGGAGCCTGACACCAGGCTGTGTATGGTCCTGTCAAATCTGATACAACAAGGAGCTGGTTACAGAACAGTGTCACCTCCTTCAGCGCGGCCTGGAGCCTGACACCAGGCTGTGTATGGTCCTGTCAAATCTGATACAACAAGGAGCTGGTTACAGAACGGTGTCGCCTCCTTATGCACGGCCTGGAGCCTGACACCAGGCTGTGGATGGTCCTGTCAAATCTGATATAACAAGGAGCTGGTTACAGAACGGTGTCACCTCCTTCAGCACGGCCTGGAGTCTGACACCAGGCTGTGGATGGTCCTGCCAAATCTGATATAACAAGGAGCTGGTTACAGAACGGTGTCGCCTCCTTCAGCACGGCCTGGAGCCTGACACCAGGCTGTGGATGGTCCTGTCAAATCTGATATAACAAGGAGCTGGTTACAGAACGGTGTCGCCTCCGTCAGCACGGCCTGGAGCCTGACACCAGGCTGTGGATGGTCCTGTCAAATCTGATATAACAAGGAGCTGGTTACAGAACGGTGTCGCCTCCTTCAGCGCGGCCTGGAGCCTGACACCAGGCTGTGGATGGTCCTGTCAAATCTGATATAACAAGGTGCTGGTTACAGAAAGGTGTCACCTCCTTCAGCACGGCCTGGAGCCTGACACCAGACTGTGGATGGTCCTGTCAAATCTGATATAACAAGGAGCTGGTTACAGAACGGTGTCACCTCCTTCAGCGCGGCCTGGAGCCTGACACCAGGCTGTGGATGGTCCTGTCAAATCTGATATAACAAGGAGCTGGTTACAGAATGGTGTTACCTCCTTCAGCACGGCCTGGAGCCTGACACCAGGCTGTGGATGGTCCTGTCAAATCTGATATAACAAGGTGCTGGTTACAGAACGGTGTCACCTCCTTCAGCACGGCCTGGAGCCTGACACCAGGCTGTGGATGGTCCTGTCAAATCTGATATAACAATGAGCTGGTTACAGAACGGTGTCGCCTCCTTCAGCACGGCCTGGAGCCTGACACCAGGCTGTGGATGGTCCTGTCAAATCTGATATAACAAGGAGCTGGTTACAGAACGGTGTCGCCTCCTTCAGCACGGCCTGGAGCCTGACACCAGGCTGTGGATGGTCCTGTCAAATCTGATATAACAAGGAGCTGGTTACAGAACGGTGTCGCGCCCTTCAGCACGGCCTGGAGCCTGACACCAGGCTGTGGATGGTCCTGTCAAATCTGAACAACAAGGAGCTGGTTACAGAACGGTGTCACCTCCTTCAGCACGGCCAGGAGCCTGACACCAGGCTGTGGTTCCTGTCCAATCTGATATAACAAGGAGCTGGTTACAGAACGGTGTCACCTCCTTCAGCACGGCCTGGAGCCTGACACCAGGCTGTGGATGGTCCTGTCAAATCTGATATAACAAGGAGCTGGTTACAGAACAGTGTCGCCTCCTTCTGCACGGCCTGGAGCCTGACACCAGGCTGTGGATGGTCCTGTTAAATCTGTTATAACAAGGAGCTGGTTACAGAACGGTGTCGCCTCCTTCAGCACGGCCTGGAGCCTGACACCAGGCTGTGGATGGTCCTGTCAAATCTGCTATAACAAGGAGCTGGTTACAGAACGGTGTCGCCTCCTTCAGCACGGCTTGGAGCCTGACACCAGGCTGTGGATGGTCCTGTCAAATCTGATATAACAAGGAGCTGGTTACAGAACGGTGTCACCTCCTTCAGCACGGCCTGGAGCCTGACACGAGGCTGTGGATAGTCCTGTCAAATCTGATATAACAAGGAGCTGGTCACAGAACGGTGTCACCTCCTTCAGCACGGCCTGGAGCCTGACACCAGACTGTGGATGGTCCTGTCAAATCTGATACAACAAGGAGCTGGTTACAGAACGGTGTCGCCTCCTTCAGCACGGCCTGGAGAATGACACAAGGCAGTGGATGGTCCTGTCAAATCTGATATAACAAGGAGCTAGTTACAGAACGGTGTCGCCTCCTTCAGCACGGCCTGGAGCCTGACACCAGGCTGTGGATGGTCCTGTCAAATCTGATATAACAAGGAGCTGGTTACTGAACGGTGTCACCTCCTTCAGCACGGCCTGGAGCCTGACACCAGGCTGTGGATGGTCCTGCCAAATCTGATATAACAAGGTGCTGGTTACAGAACGGTGTCGCCTCCTTAAGCACGGCCTGGAGCCTGACACCAGGCTGTGGATGGTCCTGTCAAATCTGATATAACAAGGAGCTGGTTACAGAACGGTGTCGCCTCCTTCAGCATGGCCTGGAGCCTGACACCAGGCTGTGGATGGTCCTGTCAAATCTGATATAACAAGGAGCTGGTTACAGGACGGTGTCGCCTCCTTCAGCACGGCCTGGAGCCTGACACCAGGCTGTGGATGGTCCTGTCAAATCTGATATAACAAGGAGCTGGTTACAGAACGGTGTCACCTCCTTCAGCACGGCCTGGAGCCTGACACCAGGCTGTGGATGGTCCTGTCAAATCTGATACAACAAGGAGCTGGTTACAGAACGATGTCGCCTCCTTCAGCACGGCCTGGAGCCTGACACCAGGCTGTGGATGGTCCTGTCAAATCTGATATAACAAGGAGCTGGTTACAGAACGGTGTCGCCTCCTTCAGCACGGCCTGGAGCCTGACACCAGGCTGTGGATGGTCCTGTCAAATCTGATATAACAAGGAGCTGGTTACAGAACGGTGTCGCCTCCTTCAGCACGGCCTGGAGCCTGACACCAGGCTGTGGATGGTCCTGTCAAATCTGATATAACAAGGAGCTGGTTACAGAAAGGTGTCACCTCCTTCAGCGCGGCCTGGAGCCTCACACCAGGCTGTGGATGGTCCTGTCAAATCTGATATAACAAGGAGCTGGTTACAGAACGGTGTCACCTCCTTCAGCGCGGCCTGGAGCCTGACACCAGGCTGTGTATGGTCCTGTCAAATCTGATACAACAAGGAGCTGGTTACAGAACAGTGTCACCTCCTTCAGCGCGGCCTGGAGCCTGACACCAGGCTGTGTATGGTCCTGTCAAATCTGATACAACAAGGAGCTGGTTACAGAACGGTGTCGCCTCCTTAAGCACGGCCTGGAGCCTGACACCAGGCTGTGGATGGTCCTGTCAAATCTGATATAACAAGGAGCTGGTTACAGAACGGTGTCACCTCCTTCAGCACGGCCTGGAGTCTGACACCAGGCTGTGGATGGTCCTGCCAAATCTGATATAACAAGGAGCTGGTTACAGAACGGTGTCGCCTCCTTCAGCACGGCCTGGAGCCTGACACCAGGCTGTGGATGGTCCTGTCAAATCTGATATAACAAGGAGCTGGTTACAGAACGGTGTCGCCTCCGTCAGCACGGCCTGGAGCCTGACACCAGGCTGTGGATGGTCCTGTCAAATCTGATATAACAAGGAGCTGGTTACAGAACGGTGTCGCCTCCTTCAGCGCGGCCTGGAGCCTGACACCAGGCTGTGGATGGTCCTGTCAAATCTGATATAACAAGGTGCTGGTTACAGAAAGGTGTCACCTCCTTCAGCACGGCCTGGAGCCTGACACCAGGCTGTGGATGGTCCTGTCAAATCTGATATAACAAGGAGCTGGTTACAGAACGGTGTCACCTCCTTCAGCGCGGCCTGGAGCCTGACACCAGGCTGTGGATGGTCCTGTCAAATCTGATATAACAAGGAGCTGGTTACAGAATGGTGTTACCTCCTTCAGCACGGCCTGGAGCCTGACACCAGGCTGTGGATGGTCCTGTCAAATCTGATATAACAAGGTGCTGGTTACAGAACGGTGTCACCTCCTTCAGCACGGCCTGGAGCCTGACACCAGGCTGTGGATGGTCCTGTCAAATCTGATATAAAAATGAGCTGGTTACAGAACGGTGTCGCCTCCTTCAGCACGGCCTGGAGCCTGACACCAGGCTGTGGATGGTCCTGTCAAATCTGATATAACAAGGAGCTGGTTACAGAACGGTGTCGCCTCCTTCAGCACGGCCTGGAGCCTGACACCAGGCTGTGGATGGTCCTGTCAAATCTGATATAACAAGGAGCTGGTTACAGAACGGTGTCGCGCCCTTCAGCACGGCCTGGAGCCTGACACCAGGCTGTGGATGGTCCTGTCAAATCTGAACAACAAGGAGCTGGTTACAGAACGGTGTCACCTCCTTCAGCACGGCCAGGAGCCTGACACCAGGCTGTGGTTCCTGTCCAATCTGATATAACAAGGAGCTGGTTACAGAACGGTGTCACCTCCTTCAGCACGGCCTGGAGCCTGACACCAGGCTGTGGATGGTCCTGTCAAATCTGATGTAACAAGGAGCTGGTTACAGAACAGTGTCGCCTCCTTCAGCACGGCCTGGAGCCTGACACCAGGCTGTGGATGGTCCTGTTAAATCTGTTATAACAAGGAGCTGGTTACAGAACGGTGTCGCCTCCTTCAGCACGGCCTGGAGCCTGACACCAGGCTGTGGATGGTCCTGTCAAATCTGCTATAACAAGGAGCTGGTTACAGAACGGTGTCGCCTCCTTCAGCACGGCCTGGAGCCTGACACCAGGCTGTGGATGGTCCTGTCAAATCTGATATAACAAGGAGCTGGTTACAGAACGGTGTTGCCTCCTTGAGCACGGCCTGGAGCCTGACACCAGGCTGTGGTTCCTGTCCAATCTGATATAACAAGGAGCTGGTTACAGAACGGTGTCACCTCCTTCAGCGCGGCCTGGAGCCTGACACCAGGCTGTGTATGGTCCTGTCAAATCTGATACAACAAGGAGCTGGTTACAGAACAGTGTCACCGCCTTCAGCGCGGCCTGGAGCCTGACACCAGGCTGTGTATGGTCCTGTCAAATCTGATACAACAAGGAGCTGGTTACAGAACGGTGTCGCCTCCTTATGCACGGCCTGGAGCCTGACACCAGGCTGTGGATGGTCCTGTCAAATCTGATATAACAAGGAGCTGGTTACAGAACGGTGTCACCTCCTTCAGCACGGCCTGGAGTCTGACACCAGGCTGTGGATGGTCCTGCCAAATCTGATATAACAAGGAGCTGGTTACAGAACGGTGTCGCCTCCTTCAGCACGGCCTGGAGCCTGACACCAGGCTGTGGATGGTCCTGTCAAATCTGATATAACAAGGAGCTGGTTACAGAACGGTGTCGCCTCCGTCAGCACGGCCTGGAGCCTGACACCAGGCTGTGGATGGTCCTGTCAAATCTGATATAACAAGGAGCTGGTTCCAGAACGGTGTCGCCTCCTTCAGCGCGGCCTGGAGCCTGACACCAGGCTGTGGATGGTCCTGTCAAATCTGATATAACAAGGTGCTGGTTACAGAAAGGTGTCACCTCCTTCAGCACGGCCTGGAGCCTGACACCAGGCTGTGGATGGTCCTGTCAAATCTGATATAACAAGGAGCTGGTTACAGAACGGTGTCACCTCCTTCAGCGCGGCCTGGAGCCTGACACCAGGCTGTGGATGGTCCTGTCAAATCTGATATAACAAGGAGCTGGTTACAGAATGGTGTTACCTCCTTCAGCACGGCCTGGAGCCTGACACCAGGCTGTGGATGGTCCTGTCAAATCTGATATAACAAGGTGCTGGTTACAGAACGGTGTCACCTCCTTCAGCACGGCCTGGAGCCTGACACCAGGCTGTGGATGGTCCTGTCAAATCTGATATAACAATGAGCTGGTTACAGAACGGTGTCGCCTCCTTCAGCACGGCCTGGAGCCTGACACCAGGCTGTGGATGGTCCTGTCAAATCTGATATAACAAGGAGCTGGTTACAGAACGGTGTCGCCTCCTTCAGCACGGCCTGGAGCCTGACACCAGGCTGTGGATGGTCCTGTCAAATCTGATATAACAAGGAGCTGGTTACAGAACGGTGTCGCGCCCTTCAGCACGGCCTGGAGCCTGACACCAGGCTGTGGATGGTCCTGTCAAATCTGAACAACAAGGAGCTGGTTACAGAACGGTGTCACCTCCTTCAGCACGGCCAGGAGCCTGACACCAGGCTGTGGTTCCTGTCCAATCTGATATAACAAGGAGCTGGTTACAGAACGGTGTCACCTCCTTCAGCACGGCCTGGAGCCTGACACCAGGCTGTGGATGGTCCTGTCAAATCTGATATAACAAGGAGCTGGTTACAGAACAGTGTCGCCTCCTTCTGCACGGCCTGGAGCCTGACACCAGGCTGTGGATGGTCCTGTTAAATCTGTTATAACAAGGAGCTGGTTACAGAACGGTGTCGCCTCCTTCAGCACGGCCTGGAGCCTGACACCAGGCTGTGGATGGTCCTGTCAAATCTGCTATAACAAGGAGCTGGTTACAGAACGGTGTCGCCTCCTTCAGCACGGCTTGGAGCCTGACACCAGGCTGTGGATGGTCCTGTCAAATCTGATATAACAAGGAGCTGGTTACAGAACGGTGTCACCTCCTTCAGCACGGCCTGGAGCCTGACACGAGGCTGTGGATAGTCCTGTCAAATCTGATATAACAAGGAGCTGGTCACAGAACGGTGTCACCTCCTTCAGCACGGCCTGGAGCCTGACACCAGACTGTGGATGGTCCTGTCAAATCTGATACAACAAGGAGCTGGTTACAGAACGGTGTCGCCTCCTTCAGCACGGCCTGGAGAATGACACAAGGCAGTGGATGGTCCTGTCAAATCTGATATAACAAGGAGCTAGTTACAGAACGGTGTCGCCTCCTTCAGCACGGCCTGGAGCCTGACACCAGGCTGTGGATGGTCCTGTCAAATCTGATATAACAAGGAGCTGGTTACTGAACGGTGTCACCTCCTTCAGCACGGCCTGGAGCCTGACACCAGGCTGTGGATGGTCCTGCCAAATCTGATATAACAAGGTGCTGGTTACAGAACGGTGTCGCCTCCTTAAGCACGGCCTGGAGCCTGACACCAGGCTGTGGATGGTCCTGTCAAATCTGATATAACAAGGAGCTGGTTACAGAACGGTGTCGCCTCCTTCAGCATGGCCTGGAGCCTGACACCAGGCTGTGGATGGTCCTGTCAAATCTGATATAACAAGGAGCTGGTTACAGGACGGTGTCGCCTCCTTCAGCACGGCCTGGAGCCTGACACCAGGCTGTGGATGGTCCTGTCAAATCTGATATAACAAGGAGCTGGTTACAGAACGGTGTCACCTCCTTCAGCACGGCCTGGAGCCTGACACCAGGCTGTGGATGGTCCTGTCAAATCTGATACAACAAGGAGCTGGTTACAGAACGATGTCGCCTCCTTCAGCACGGCCTGGAGCCTGACACCAGGCTGTGGATGGTCCTGTCAAATCTGATATAACAAGGAGCTGGTTACAGAACGGTGTCGCCTCCTTCAGCACGGCCTGGAGCCTGACACCAGGCTGTGGATGGTCCTGTCAAATCTGATATAACAAGGAGCTGGTTACAGAACGGTGTCGCCTCCTTCAGCACGGCCTGGAGCCTGACACCAGGCTGTGGATGGTCCTGTCAAATCTGATATAACAAGGAGCTGGTTACAGAAAGGTGTCACCTCCTTCAGCGCGGCCTGGAGCCTCACACCAGGCTGTGCATGGTCCTGTCAAATCTGATATAACAAGGAGCTGGTTACAGAACGGTGTCACCTCCTTCAGCGCGGCCTGGAGCCTGACACCAGGCTGTGTATGGTCCTGTCAAATCTGATACAACAAGGAGCTGGTTACAGAACAGTGTCACCTCCTTCAGCGCGGCCTGGAGCCTGACACCAGGCTGTGTATGGTCCTGTCAAATCTGATACAACAAGGAGCTGGTTACAGAACGGTGTCGCCTCCTTAAGCACGGCCTGGAGCCTGACACCAGGCTGTGGATGGTCCTGTCAAATCTGATATAACAAGGAGCTGGTTACAGAACGGTGTCACCTCCTTCAGCACGGCCTGGAGTCTGACACCAGGCTGTGGATGGTCCTGCCAAATCTGATATAACAAGGAGCTGGTTACAGAACGGTGTCGCCTCCTTCAGCACGGCCTGGAGCCTGACACCAGGCTGTGGATGGTCCTGTCAAATCTGATATAACAAGGAGCTGGTTACAGAACGGTGTCGCCTCCGTCAGCACGGCCTGGAGCCTGACACCAGGCTGTGGATGGTCCTGTCAAATCTGATATAACAAGGAGCTGGTTACAGAACGGTGTCGCCTCCTTCAGCGCGGCCTGGAGCCTGACACCAGGCTGTGGATGGTCCTGTCAAATCTGATATAACAAGGTGCTGGTTACAGAAAGGTGTCACCTCCTTCAGCACGGCCTGGAGCCTGACACCAGGCTGTGGATGGTCCTGTCAAATCTGATATAACAAGGAGCTGGTTACAGAACGGTGTCACCTCCTTCAGCGCGGCCTGGAGCCTGACACCAGGCTGTGGATGGTCCTGTCAAATCTGATATAACAAGGAGCTGGTTACAGAATGGTGTTACCTCCTTCAGCACGGCCTGGAGCCTGACACCAGGCTGTGGATGGTCCTGTCAAATCTGATATAACAAGGTGCTGGTTACAGAACGGTGTCACCTCCTTCAGCACGGCCTGGAGCCTGACACCAGGCTGTGGATGGTCCTGTCAAATCTGATATAACAATGAGCTGGTTACAGAACGGTGTCGCCTCCTTCAGCACGGCCTGGAGCCTGACACCAGGCTGTGGATGGTCCTGTCAAATCTGATATAACAAGGAGCTGGTTACAGAACGGTGTCGCCTCCTTCAGCACGGCCTGGAGCCTGACACCAGGCTGTGGATGGTCCTGTCAAATCTGATATAACAAGGAGCTGGTTACAGAACGGTGTCGCGCCCTTCAGCACGGCCTGGAGCCTGACACCAGGCTGTGGATGGTCCTGTCAAATCTGAACAACAAGGAGCTGGTTACAGAACGGTGTCACCTCCTTCAGCACGGCCAGGAGCCTGACACCAGGCTGTGGTTCCTGTCCAATCTGATATAACAAGGAGCTGGTTACAGAACGGTGTCACCTCCTTCAGCACGGCCTGGAGCCTGACACCAGGCTGTGGATGGTCCTGTCAAATCTGATGTAACAAGGAGCTGGTTACAGAACAGTGTCGCCTCCTTCAGCACGGCCTGGAGCCTGACACCAGGCTGTGGATGGTCCTGTTAAATCTGTTATAACAAGGAGCTGGTTACAGAACGGTGTCGCCTCCTTCAGCACGGCCTGGAGCCTGACACCAGGCTGTGGATGGTCCTGTCAAATCTGCTATAACAAGGAGCTGGTTACAGAACGGTGTCGCCTCCTTCAGCACGGCCTGGAGCCTGACACCAGGCTGTGGATGGTCCTGTCAAATCTGATATAACAAGGAGCTGGTTACAGAACGGTGTTGCCTCCTTCAGCACGGCCTGGAGCCTGACACCAGGCTGTGGTTCCTGTCCAATCTGATATAACAAGGAGCTGGTTACAGAACGGTGTCACCTCCTTCAGCACGGCCTGGAGCCTGACACCAGGCTGTGGATGGTCCTGTCAAATCTGATATAACAAGGAGCTGGTTACAGAACAGTGTCGCCTCCTTCAGCACGGCCTGGAGCCTGACACCAGGCTGTGGATGGTCCTGTTAAATCTGTTATAACAAGGAGCTGGTTACAGAACGGTGTCGCCTCCTTCAGCACGGCCTGGAGCCTGACACCAGGCTGTGGATGGTCCTGTCAAATCTGCTATAACAAGGAGATGGTTACAGAACGGTGTCGCCTCCTTCAGCACGGCCTGGAGCCTGACACCAGGCTGTGGATGGTCCTGTCAAATCTGATATAACAAGGAGCTGGTTACAGAACGCTGTTGCCTCCTTCAGCACGGCCTGGAGCCTGACACCAGGCTGTGGATGGTCCTGTCAAATCTGATATAACAAGAAGCTGGTTACAGAACGGTGTCGCCTCCTTCAGCACGGCCTGGAGCCTGACATCAGGCTGTGGACTGTCCTGTCAAATCTGATATAACACGGTTCTAGTTACAGAACGGTGTCGCCTCCTTCAGCACGGCCTGGAGCCTGACACCAGGCTGTGGATGGTCCTGTCAAATCTGAAATAACACGGAGCTGGTTACAGAACCATGTCACCTCCTTCAGCACGGCCTGGAGCCTGACACCAGGCTGTGGATGGTCCTGTCAAATCTGATATAACAAGGAGCTGGTTACAGAACGGTGTCGCCTCCTTCAGCACGGCCTGAAGCCAGAAACCAGGCTGTGGATGGTCCTGCCAAATCTGATATAACAAGGAGCTGGTTACAGAACGGTGTCGCCTCCTTCAGCATGGCCTGGAGACTGACACCAGGCTGTGGATGGTCCTTTCAAATCTGATATAACAAGGTTCTGGTTACAGAACGGTGTCGCCTCCTTCAGCACGGCCTGGAGCCTGACACCCGGCTGTGGATGGTCCTGTCAAATCTGATACAACAAGGAGCTGGTTACAGAACGGTGTCGCCTCCTTCAGCACGGCCTGGAGCCTGACACTAGGCTGTGGATGGTCCTGTCAAATCTGATATAACAAGGAGCTGGTTACAGAATGGTGTCGCCTCCTTCAGCGCGGCCTGGAGCCTGACACCAGGCTGTGGATGGTCCTGTCAAATCTGATATAACAAGGAGCTGGTTACAGAACGGTGTCACCTCCTTCAGCACGGCCTGGAGCCTGACACCAGGCTGTGGGTGGTCCTGTCAAATTTGATATAACAAAGTGCTGGTTACAGAACGGTGTCGCCTCCTTCAGCACGGCCTGGAGTCTGACACCAGTCTGTGGATGGTCCTGTCAAATCTGATATAACAAGGAGCTGGTTACAGAACGGTGTCGCCTCCTTCAGCACGGCCTGGAGCCTGACACCAGGCTGTGGATGGTCCTGTCAAATCTGATAGAACAAGGTGCTGGTTACAGAACGGTGTCGCCTCCTTCAGCACGGCCTGGAGCCTGACACCAGAGTGTGGATGGTCTTGTCAAATCTGATATAACAAGGAGCTGGTTACAGAACGGTGTCGCCTCCTTCAGCACGGCCTGGAGCCTGACACCAGGCTCTGGATGGTCCTGTCAAATCATATATAACAAGGAGGTGGTTACAGAACGGTGTCGCCTCCTTCAGCACGGCCTGGAGCCTGACACCAGGCTGTGGATGGTCCTGTCAAATCTGATATAACAAGGAGCTGGTTACAGAACGGTGTCGCCTCCTTCAGCACGGCCTGGAGCCTGACACCAGGCTGTGGATGGTCCTGTCAAATCTGATATAACAAGGAGCTGGTTACAGAACGGTGTCGCCTCCTTCAGCACGGCCTGGAGCCTGACACCAGGCTGTGGATGGTCCTGTCAAATCTGATATAACAAGGAGCTGGTTACAGAACGGTGTCGCCTCCTTCAGCACGGCCTGGAGCCTGACACCAGGCTGTGGATGGTCCTGTCAAATCTGATATAACAAGGAGCTGGTTACAGAACGGTGTCACCTCCTTCAGCACGGCCTGGAGCCTGACACCAGGCTGTGGATGGTCCTGTCAAATCTGATACAACAAGGTGCTGGTTACAGAACGGTGTCGCCTCCTTCAGCACGGCCTGGAGCCTGACACCAGGCTGTGGATGGTCCTGTCGAATCTAATATAACAAGGAGCTGGTTACAGAACGGAGTCGCCTCCTTCAGCACGGCCTGGAGCCTGACACCAGCCTGTGGATGGTCCTGTCAAATCTGATATAACAAGGAGCTGGTTACAGAACGGTGTCGCCTCCTTCAGCACGGCCTGGAGCCTGACACCAGGCTGTGGATGGTCCTGTCAAATCTGATATAACAAGGAGCTGGTTACAGAACGGTGTCGCCTCCTTCAGCACGGCCTGGAGCCTGACACCAGGCTGTGGATGGTCCTGTCAAATCTGATATAACAAGGAGCTGGTTACAGAACGGTGTCGCCTCCTTCAGCTCGGCCTGGAGCCTGACACCAGGCTGTGGATGGTCCTGTCAAATCTGATATAACAAGGAGCTGGTTACAGAACGGTGTCGCCTCCTTCAGCACGGCCTGGAGCCTGACACCAGTCTGTGGATGGTCCTGTCAAATCTGCTACAACAAGGAGCTGGTTACAGAACGGTGTCGCCTCCTTCAGCACGGCCTGGAGCCTGACACCAGGCTGCGGATGGTCCTGTCAAATCTGATATAACAAGGAGCTGGTTACAGAACGGTGTCGCCTCCTTCAGCACGGCCTGGAGCCTGACACCAGGCTGTGGATGGTCCTGTCAAATCTGATATGACAAGGAGCTGGTTACAGAACGGTGTCGCCTCCTTCAGCACGGCCTGGAGCCTGACACCAGGCTGTGGATGGTCCAGTCAAATCTGATATAACACGGTTATGGTTACAGAACAGTGTCGCCTCCTTCAGCACGGCCTGGAGCCTGACACCAGGCTGTGGATTGTCCTGTCAAATCTGATATAACACGGTTCTGGTTACAGAACGGTATCACCTCCTTCAGCACGGCCTGGAGCCTGACACCTGGCTGTGGATGGTCCTGTCAAATCTGATATAACAAGGAGCTGGTTACTGAACGGTGTCGCCTCCTTCAGCACGGCCTGGAGCCTGACACCAGGCTGCGGATGGTCCTGTCAAATCTGATATAACAAGGAGCTGGTTACAGAACAGTGTCGCCTCCTTCAGCACGGCCTGGAGCCTGACACCAGGCTGTGGGTGGTCCTGTCTAATCTGATACAACAAGGAGCTGGTTACAGAACGGTTTCGCCTCCTTCAGCACGGCCTGGAGCCTGACACCAGGCTGTGGATGGTCCTGTCAAATCTGATATAACAAGGTGCTGGTTACAGAACGGTGTCGCCTCCTTCAGCACGGCCTGGAGCCTGACACCAGGCTGTGGATGGTCCTGTCAAATCTGATATAACAAGGAGCTGGTTACAGAACGGTGTCGCCTCCTTCAGCACGGCCTGGAGCCTGACACCAGGCTGTGTATGGTCCTGTCAAATCTGATATAACAAGGAGCTGGTTACAGAACGGTGTCGCCTCGTTCAGCAGACCTGGAGCCTGACACCAGGCTGTGGATGGTCCTGTCAAATCTGATATAACAAGGTGCTGGTTACAGAACGGTGTCGCCTCCTTCAGCACGGCCTGGAGCCTGACACCAGGCTGTGGATGGTCCTGTCAAATCTGATATAACAAGGTGCTGGTTACAGAACGGTGTCGCCTCCTTCAGCACGGCCTGGAGCCTGACACCAGGCTGTGGATGGTCCTGTCAAATCTGCTACAACAAGGAGCTGGTTACAGAACGGAGTCACCTCCTTCAGCACGGCCTGGAGCCTGACACCAGGCTGTGGTTGGTCCAGTCAAATCTGATATAACAAGGAGCTGGTTACAGAACGGTGTCGCCTCCTTCAGCACGGCCTGGAGCCTGACACCAGGCTGTGGATGGTCCTGTCAAACCTGATATAACAAGGTGCTGGTTACAGAACGATGTCACCTCCTTCAGCACGGCCTGGAGCCTGACACCAGGCTGTGGTTGGTCCTGTCAAATCTGATATAACAAGGTGCTGGTTACAGAACGGTGTCGCCTCCTTCAGCACGGCCTGGAGCCTGACACCAGGCTGTGAGTGGTCCTGTCAAATTTGATATAACAAAGTGCTGGTTACAGAACGGTGTCACTCCTTCAGCACGGCCTGGAGCCTGACACCAGGCTGTGGATGGTCCTGTCAAATCTGATATAACAAGGAGCTGGTTACAGAACGGTGTCGCCTCCTTCAGCACGGCCTGGAGCCTGACACCCGGCTGTGGATGGTCCTGTCAAATCTGATATCACAAGGTGCTGGTTACAGAACGGTGTCGCCTCCTTCAGCACGGCCTGGAGCCTGACACCCGGCTGTGGATGGTCCTGTCAAATCTGATATAACAAGGAGCTGGTTACAGAACGGTGTCGCCTCCTTCAGCACGGCCTGGAGTCTGACACCAGGCTGTGGATGGTCCTGTCAAATCTGTTATAACAAGGTGCTGGTTACAGAACGGTGTCACCTCCTTCAGCACGGCCTGGAGTCTGACACCAGGCTGTGGATGGTCCTGTCAAATCTGATATAACAAGTTGCTGGTTACAGAACGGTGTCACCTCCTTCAGCACGGCCTGGAGCCTGACACCAGGCTGTGGATGGTCCTGTCAAATCTGATATAACAAGGAGGTGGTTACAGAACGGTGTTGCCTCCTTCAGCACGGCCTGGAGCCTGACACCAGGCTGTGGATGGGTCTGTCAAATCTGATATAACAAGGTGCTGGTTACAGAACGGTGTCGCCTCCTTCAGCACGGCCTGGAGCCTGACACAAGGCTGTGGGTGGTCCTGTCAAATCTGATACAACAAGGAGCTGGTTACAGAACGGTGTCGCCTCCTTCAGCACGGCCTGGAGCCTGACACCAGGCTGTGGATGGTCCTGTCAAATCTAATATAACAAGGAGCTGGTTACAGAACTGTGTCACCTCCTTCACTACGGCCTGGAGCCTGACACCAGGCTGTGGGTGGTCCTGTCAAATCTGATACAACAAGGAGCTGGTTACAGAACGGTGTCACCTCCTTCAGCACGGCCTGGAGCCTGACACCAGGCTGTGGATGGTCCTGTCAAATCTGATATAACAAGGAGCTGGTTACAGAACGGTGTCGCCTCCTTCAGCACGGCCTGGAGCCTGACACCAGGCTGTGGATGGTCCTGTCAAATCTGATATAACAAGGTGCTGGTTACAGAACGGTGTCGCCTCCTTCAGCACGGCCTGGAGCCTGACACCAGGCTGTGGATGGTCCTGTCAAATCTGATATAACAGGGAGCTGGTTACAGAACGGTGTCGCCTCCTTCAGCACGGCCTGGAGCCTGACACCAGGCTGTGGGTGGTCCTGTCAAATCTGATATAACAAGGAGCTGGTTACAGAACGGTGTCGCCACCTTCAGCACGGCCTGGAGCCTGACACCAGGCTGTGGATGGTCCTGTCAAATCTGATATAACAAGGAGCTGGTTACAGAACGGTGTCGCCTCCTTCAGCACGGCCTGGAGCCTGACACCAGGCAGTGGATGGTCCTGTCAAATCTGATATAACAAGGAGCTGGTTACAGAACGGTGTCGCCTCCTGCAGCACGGCCTGGAGCCTGACACCAGGCTGTGGATGGTCCTGTCAAATCTGATATAACAAGGAGCTGGTTACAGAACGGTGTCGCCTCCTTCAGCACGGCCTGGAGCCTGACACCAGGCTGTGGATGGTCCTGTCAAATCTGATACAAGGAGCTGTTTGCAGAACGGTGTCGCCCCCTTCAGCACGGCCTGGAGCCTGACACCAGGCTGTGGATGGTCCTGTCAAATCTGATATAACAAGGAGCTGGTTACAGAACGGTGTCGCCTCCTTCAGCACGGCCTGGAGCCTGACACCAGGCTGTGGATGGTCCTGTCAAATCTGATATAACAAGGTGCTGGTTACAGAACGGTGTCACCTCCTTCAGCACGGCCTGGAGCCTGACACCAGGCTGTGGGTGGTCCTGTAAGTGGCTGTTAACGTCACAGTTCTATTGTCCGTTTCTGCATCCGTAATTTAAAAACCCGTCTCAGTAATGGTGACCGTTACACTGCGGGGGTTTGAGGCAACACTGCAGGGGCTCCTTGTATCACAAGAAAGGGGATTATTGAGAAAAAGTAAATGGTTAACTATATACAGGCACAGAAGTCTCTGAAACAGCTTTTTAATTGGGGGCTCCCGGACCACACTGCCTGTCCCCTGCTCCCAGGGATTATTGAGCAGTAAATGGTTAACTGTATACAGCACAGAGGTCTCTGACACAGCTTTTTAATTGGGGGCTCCCGGAGCCACACTGCCTGTCCCCTGCTCCCAGGGATTATTGAGCAGTAAATGGTTAACTGTATACAATCACAGAGTGCAGCACAATCAATCACTCACGAGACGAGAGGAGATGAGGAGTCGAACGATGGCTTTATTACGCTGACTTGTTCCACCCGCAGCACAGGTCCAGAATGCGGCTGCTGGGAGAACCCGGGCTCTTATACTCCACATTACTGGGTGGAGCCTGCAGGCGGCTGATCCACTCGGGACCCAGTGTCTATCCACCAATAGCCTTTCGGCCTCACAGGGCACCTTAATACCCCTAATACATACCACCACATTCACCCCTTGTTGAAAAAGAACCCGGCGGGGTCGTGGGCCGTATGGTGGTCGGTGTTTACAGAGTCGGTACCTAGGATGCCGCTAACATGGCGGTTATGCTCCGATTTCTTGCTTTACTGTTTCGATGAGTCGAATGGGTTCCCTGGTCGTCCTAACCGATCGGCTTAGCCCCGGTGGTGATGCAGACGCTGGTTCGGGCCCCGTCGTCTCTGGGAACGTCGCAATGCCTCTCCCCGCTCCAATATCCCTATTCAGAGCCGGGGGCAGGACCGATCCACCCTGGAAGGGGGCGGCTGTGGGGTGCGCCGGTGGGAGGGAGGGGTGATTGGTGTTGGGGGGGGGTGGAGCTCCAGAGGGGGTGACTGGTGTTGGGGGGGGTGCAGCTCCGGAGGGGTCGGCTGTGGGGTGCGCCGGTGCGAGGGAGGGTGTGTGGAGCTCCGGCGGGTGCCAGGTCCCACAGGGAGACCGTGTCCTGTCGGCCGTCGGGGTACGCCACGCAGGCGTATTGAGGGTTCGCGTTGAGGAGATGAAGCCTCTCGACCAACGGGTCCGATTTGTGCGTCCGCACATGTTTTCGGAGCAGGATGGGTCCCGGGGCTGCCAGCCAGGTTGGAAGTGATGTTCCGGAGGAGGACTTCCTAGGGAAGACAAGGAGGAGTCCCTGAGGTGTTTGATTTGTTGTTATACAAAGCAGCGACCGGATGGAGTGGAGGGCGTCCGGGAGGACTTCCTGCAGCGGGAGACTGGGAGATTCCTGGACCGTAGGGCCAGCAGGACGGTCTTCCAGACCGTTCCGTTCTCCCTCTCTACCTGACGAGTCCCCCGGGGGTTGTAACTGGTCGGCCTGCTCGAGGCGATGCCCATGCAGAGCAGGAATTGACGCAGTTCATTGCTCATGAAGGAGGGCCCCTATCGCTCTGTATGTCCGCGGGGAAACCGAATAGTGTAAAGATGGTGGTGAGGGCTCTAATGACCGTGGCCACGGTCATGTCGGGACAGGGGATGGCGAATGGTAACAGGGAGTACTCGTCAATCACGTTCAGGAAGTACGTGTTGCGGTCGGTGGAGGGGACGGGGCCTTGAAGTCCAGACTGAGGCGCTCAAAGGGACGGGAAGCCTTTATCACATGTGCTTTCTCTGGCCTGGAGAAGTGCGATTTGCGCTCTGCGCAGATTTGGCAGTTCCTGGTGGCTGTCCCGACCTCCTCGATGGGGTAGGGCAGGTAGCGGGTCTTTACGAACTGATAGAACCGAGTGAACCCCGAGTGGCAGAGGTCCTCGTGGAGGGTTCGGAGACGGTCCACTTGTGCGTTGGCACATGTGCCGTGGGATAGGGGTCCAGACGGCTCGTTCAGCTTTCCGGGACGATACAAGATCTCGAGTTATAGGTGGAGAGTTCGACCCTCCACGGCAAGATCTTGTCGTTCTTTATCTTGCCCCGCTGTGCATTATCGAACATGAAGGCCACCGACTGTTGGTCAGTGAGGAGAGTGAATCTCCTCCCGGCCAGGTAATGTCTCCAATGCCGCACAGCTTCCACTATGGCCTGGGCCTCCTTTTCCACTGAGGAGTGGCGGATTTCTGAAGCGTG
This sequence comes from Scyliorhinus torazame, assembly GCF_047496885.1. NCBI lineage: Eukaryota > Metazoa > Chordata > Chondrichthyes > Carcharhiniformes > Scyliorhinidae > Scyliorhinus > Scyliorhinus torazame. The sequence continues at coordinate 70,704 of NW_027308161.1, read as the reverse complement.
GAGGGTGTGTGAAAAGAAGGCCACGGGTCTGCCCTCTTGTTGAGTGTTGACTCCAGAGCTACGTCGGATGCATCGCTCTCGACCTGGAAGGGGAGGGACTCGTCGATGGCGTGCATCGTGGCCTTTGCGATATCCGCTTTGATGCGGCTGAAGGCCTGGCGGGCCTCTGTCGACAGGGGAAAGACCGTGGACTGGATTAGCGGACGGGCCTTGTCCGCGTAGTTGGGGACCCACTGGGAGTAACAAGAGAAAAAGCCCAGGCAGCGTTTCAGGGCCTTGGAGCAGTGAGGGAGGGGGAACTCCATGAGGGGGCGCATGCGTTCGGGGTCTGGGCCTATCACTCCATTTCGCACTACGTAGCCGAGGATGGCTAGACGGTCGGGGCTAAACACGCATTTAGAACATAGAACAGAGAACGATACAGCGCAGTACAGGCCTTCGGCCCACGATGTTGCACCGACATGGGAAATCAAAAAACAAAAGCCATCTAACCTACACTATGCCAGTATCATCCATATGCTTATCCAATAAACTTTTAAATGCCCTCAATGTTGGCGAGTTCACTACTGTAGCAGGTAGGGCATTCCACGGCCTCACCACTCTTTGCGTAAAGAACCTACCTCTGACCTCTGTCCTATATCTATTACCCCTCAGTTTAAGGCTATGTCCCCTCGTGCCAGCCATTTCCATCCGCGGGAGAAGGCTCTCACTGTCCACCCTATCTAACCCCCTGATCATTTTGTATGCCTCTATTAAGTCTCCTCTTAACCTTCTTCTCTCTAACGAAAACAACCTCAAGTCCATCAGCCTTTCCTCATAAGATTTTCCCTCCATACCAGGCAACATCCTGGTAAATCTCCTCTGCACCCGTTCCAAAGCCTCTACGTCCTTCCTATAATGCGGTGACCAGAACTGTACGCAATACTCCAAATGCGGCCGTACCAGAGTTTTGTGCAGCTGCAACATGACCTCATGACTCCGGAACTCAATCCCTCTACCAATAAAGGCCAACACACCATAGGCCTTCTTAACAACCCTATCAACCTGGGTGGCAACTTTCAGGGATCTATGTACATGGACACCGAGATCCCTCTGCTCATCCACATTTCCAAGAATTTTACCATTAGCCAAATATTCCGCATTCCTGTTATTCCTTCCAAAGTGAATCACCTCACACTTCTCCACATTAAACTCCATTTGCCACCTCTCAGCCCAGCTCTGCAGCTTATCTATGTCCCCCTGTAACCTGCTACATCCTTCCGCACTGTCGACAGCACCACCGACTTTAGTGTCGTCTGCAAATTTACTCACCCACCCTTCTGCGCCTTCCTCTACGTCATTTATAAAAATGACAAACAGCAACGGCCCCAGAACACATCCTTGTGGTACTCCACTTGTGACTGTACTCCATTCTGAACATTTCCCATCAACCACCACCCTCTGTCTTCTTTCAGCTAGCCAATTTCTGATCCACATCTCTAAATCACCCTCAATCCCCAGCCTCCGTATTTTATGCAATAGCCTACCGTGGGGAACCTTATCAAACGCTTTACTGAAATCCACATCAACTGCTCTACCCTCGTGTACCAGTTCAGTCACCTTCTCAAAGAACTCGATAAGGTTTGTTAGGCATGACCTACCCTTCACAAAGCCATGCTGACTATCCCTAATCATATTATTCCTATCTAGATGATTATAAATCTTGTCTCTTATAATCCCCTCCAAGACTTTACCCACAACAGACGTGAGGCTCACCGGTCTATAGTTGCCGGGGTTGTCTCTACTCCCCTTCTTGAACAAAGGGACCACTTTTGCTATCCTCCAGTCCTCTGGCACTATTCCTGTAGCCAATGATGACATAAAAATCAAAGCCAAAGGCTCAGCAATCTCTTCCCTGGCCTCCCAGACAATCCTGGGATAAATCCCATCAAGCCCCGGGGACTTATCTATTTTCAGCCTGTCCATAATTGCCAACACCTCTTCCCTACGTACCTCAATGCCATCTATTCTAATAGCCTGGGTCTCAGCATTCTCCTCCACAACATTATCTTTTTCCTGAGTGAATACTGACGAAAAATATTCATTTAGTATCGCTCCTATCTCTTCAGATTCCACACACAACTTCCCATCCCTGTCCTTGACTGGCCCTACTCTTACCCTAGTCATTCTTTTATTCCTGACATACCTATAGAAAGCTTTTGGGTTTCCCTTGATCCTACCTGCCAAATACTTCTCATGTCCCCTCCTTGCTCGTCTTAGCTCTCTCTTTAGATCCTTCCTCGCTACCTTGTAACTATCCATCGCCCCAACTGAAACTTCAAACCTCATCTTCACATAGGCCTCCTTCTTCCTCTTAACAAGAGATTCCACTTCTTTGGTAAACCACGGTTCCCCCGCTCAACGCCTTCCTCCCTGCCTGACCGGTACGTACTTATCAAGAACACGCAGTAGCTGTTCCTTGAACAAGCTCCACATATCCAGTGTGCCCAACACTTGCAGCCTACTTCTCCAACCTATCCCCGCCAAGTCATGTCTGATGGCATCATAATTGCGCTTCCCCCAGCTATAACCCTTGCCCTGCGGGGTATACTTATCCCTTTCCATCACTAACGTAAACGTCACCGAATTATGGTCACTGTCCCCAAAGTGCTCAACTACCTCCAAATCTAACACCTGGTGTTTCTCCCTGTTGTATGTGAGATTCAGGGCGTTTGCAGTCTGGAGGAATTTGCGGAGTTTGGCGTCGTAGTCCTGCTGGTCGTGGCCGCAGATGATGATGTTGTCGAGGTACGGGAACGTGGCCCGCAAACCGTCCCGGTCAACCATTCGGTCCATCTCCCGTTGGAAGAACGCGACCCTGTTAGTGACTCCGAATAGAGCCCTTAAAAAGTGATAGAGCCACCCATCCGCTTCAAAAGCAGTGTATTTGCGGTCGCTCGAGCGGATGGGGAGCTGGTGGTAGGCGGACTTAAGGTCCACCGTGGAAAAGACCTTGTACTGTGCAATCCGATTGACCATGTCGGATATGCGGGGGAGAGGGTACGCATCTAGCTGCGTGTACCTATTGATGGTTTGACGATAGTCTACGACCATCCTCTGCTTCTCCCCGGTCTTTACAACTACCACCTGGGCTCTCCAGGGACTATTGCTGGCCTGGATTATGCCTTCCCTCAGCAGCCGCTGGGCCTCTGACCGGATAAATGTCCGGTCCTGGGCGCTGTACCCGCTGCTCCTAGTGGCGACTGGTTTGCAATCCGGGGTGAGGTTCGGAATCAGGGACGGTGGGTCGACCTTGAGGGTCGCGAGGCCGCAGATAGTGAGTGGGGGTATAGGGCCGCCGAATTTAAACGTTAAACTCTGGAGGTTACACTGAAAATCCAACCCCAGGAGTGAGGCAGCGCAGAGGTGGGGAAGGACGTAAAGCTGGTAGTTCTTGAACTCCCACCTCTGCACCGTGAGGTTCACGATGTAGAACCCTTTGATCTCTATGGAATGGGACCCTGCCGCCAGAACATTTTTTTGATTACTCGGTGGATCGAAACAGCGTCTTACCGTATCGGGATGTATAAAACTCTCCGTGCTCCCAGAGTCGATCAGGCAGGTCTCGTACCCGTTTATAAGTACTGTTGTTGTTGCTGTTTGGAGCGTTCGGGGCCGCGACTGGCCGATGGTCAGCGAAGCCAGTCGTAGTTGCTGCATTGGGGCGTTTTCTTCAGGCCCTGTGGGGCCGTCCATCCCGGGGTCCTTAGCCGTCAGCCCAGATGGCGGCTTCCACGGGTCGCACACGGTCGGGGGTGGACAAGGTGGCGCCGCCCAAGGATCGCACGTTGCCGGAGGAGCACAAAATGGCGGCGCCCATCCCTCCCGCATGGAGTCCGGGACCCAAGATGGCGGCGCCGGTTGGCCGCACATGGATTGATGGGGGGTGGGGGGGGGGTTGAGTTTGGGGTTCTCCCCCGGAGATAGCGGCTACCTCCCGGGCCTGGAACACTGCTAAAAAGTGCCCCTATTTGCCGCACCCTTTACAGGGGGCCGAGCGGGCCGGGCAGCACATTCGGGGGTGTTTCCCTTGCCCACAAAAGTAGCAGCGGGGCCCCCCTGGGTGATCTGCTGCTCTGGCAGCGTAGGCCTGTGGGGGGGGGGCTGCCGCGCGGTCGGCGGCGTAGGCATGGGAGTTCTGCGATGCCACATCGAACGAGGCCGCGAGGGCCCGTGCTCTTTGAGGCCTAGTGCGTCTTTTTCCAGCAAGCGCTGGCGAATTTGGGACGAAAGCATACCTGCCACGAACGCATCTCAGACCAGCAGCTCTGTGTGTTTGTTAGCCGAAACCGATGGGCAGTTGCAGTTTCTCCCCAGTATTAACAGCGCACTGTAGAATTCGACCAGCGATTCCCCGGGGATTTGCCGTCTCGCCGCGAGCTGGTGGCGTGTGTAGACCTGGTTGACGGGGCTGACGTAGATTCCTCTCAGCATGGCGATCGCCGTCGGGGAATCGTCCGCGTCCTCTATGAGAGTGTAGATTTCCGGGCTCACCCTGGCAGGACCTGCAGTTTCTGGCTTTCTGTAACTATGCCAGGGGCCGTTCGGAGGTATCCATGAAAACACGCTAGCCAGTGTTTAAAAGTGCCCGCTGAGTCTGCCGCGTGGGGGCTGATTCGCAGACACTCCGGAGTGAGTCGGAGCTCCATGTCCTTTAAGTCTGCGTAATAAATTGTAGCACAATCAATCACTCACGAGACGAGAAGAGAAGGAGTCGATCGATGGCTTTATTACGCAGACTTGTTCCCCAGCAGCACAGTTACAGAATGAGACTGCTGGGAGAACACGGGCTCTTATACTCCGCCTTACTGGGTGGAGCCAGTAGGCGGCTGATCCACTCGGGACACAGTGTCTATCCACCAATAGCCTCTCGGCATCACAGGGTACCGCAATACCCCTAATACTTACCGCCACACGGGGCTAGTGTATGTATGGGAGGGTTAGTGTGTGTGGGGGGGTGTTAGTGTGTGGGTGGGAGGGTTAATGTGTGCCTGGGGGGGGGGGTGAGTGTGTGGGAGGGTTAGTGTGTGTGTGGGGGGGGTGTTAATGTTTGTTAGTGAGGTGTTAGTGGATGTGGGAGGGTTAGTGTGTGATTGTGGGGGGGCTAGTGTGTGTGTGTGGGATGGTTAGTGGGTGTGCGGGGGTTAGTGTGTGTGTGGGGGGTTTAGTGCGTGTGTGGGGTGGGTTAGTGTGTGGGGGGGTTAGTGTGTGGGTGGGAGTGTTAGTGTGTGTGGGGGTGGTTAGTGTGTGTGGGGGTGTCAGTGTGTGTGGGTGGGTTAGTGTGTGTGTGTGGTGGGGGTTTTAGTGTGTGAGTGTGTGAGGGGGGTTAGTGTGTGTGGGGGGATTAGTGTGTTTGTTGCGGAGGTTAGTGTGTGTGGGGTTAGTGTGTGTGTAGTGGGGATGTTAGTGTGTGGGGGGTGTTAGTGTGTGGGGGGGGTTAGTGTGTGTGTGGGACGGATAGTGTGTGTGGAGGGGGTTAGTGTGTGTGGGCGGTGAGTTAGTGTGTGTGGGGGAGGAGTTTATTGTGTGTGTGGGGGGGCTAGTGTGTGTGCGGTGGGGGTTAGTGTGTGTTGGGGGTGGTTAGTGTGTGTTGGGGTGGTTAGTGTGTGTGTGGTGGGGGTTAGTGTGTGTTGGGGTGGTTAGTGTGTGGGGGGGTTAGTGTGTGTGGGGGTGTTAGTGTGTGTGTTTATTTGGGGGGGTTAGTGTGTGGGGGGTTAGTGTGTGTGTTTGTGTGGGGGGGGGGGTTAGTGTGTGTGTGAGGGTTAGTGTGTGTGGGGTGAGGGAGTGTGTGTGTGGGGGTGAGTGTGTGTGTGGGGGGTTAGTGTGTGTGTGGGTGGGGATTAGTGTGTGTGTGTGTGGCAGGGTGTGTGGGGGGGTTTAGTGTGTGTGGGGGGTTAGTGTGTGTGGGGGGGTTAGTGTGTGTGGTGTGGAGTCAGTGTGTGGAGGGGGGGTTAGGGGTTAGTGTGAGTGGGGGGGTTAGTGTGTGTGGTGGGGTTAGTGTGTGTGTGGGCGGGGGTCAGTGTGTGTGGGGTGGGGTCAGTGTGTGGGGGAGGTTAATGCGTGTGGACGGGTTAGTGTGTGTGGGGGTGGGTTAGTGTGTGTGGGGGGGGTTAGTGTGTGTGGGGGGGTTAGTGTGTGTGGGGGGTTAGTGTGTGTGGGGGGGTTAGTGTGTGTGTGGGTGGGGGTCAGTGTGTGTGGGGTGGGGTCAGTGTGTGGGGGGGTTAGTGCGTGTGGAGGGGTTAGTAGATCTGTGGTTTAGGGGGTTAGTGTGTGTGGAGGGGTTAGTGTGTGTGTGGGTGGGGGTCAGTGTGTGTGGGGTGGGGTCAGTGTGTGGGGGGGTTAGTGCGTGTGGAGGGGTTAGTGTGTGTGTGGAGGGTGGTGTGTGTGTGGAGGGACGTCTGAGTGTGTGTATTAGAGACTGTGTGTGTCTGTATTTCTGTTTATATTGGTGTATCTGTGAGTATCGGTGTGTGTGTGAGAATGTGTGCATTAGTCTGTGTGTGTGAGTGTATTAGTGTCTATGTGTGTGAGTGTCTCTATTAGTGAGTGTGTGTTTGTGTATTAATGTCTCTGTCGGTCTGTGAGCTGTGTACTAGTGTCTCTCTGTGTGTGCGTGTCTGTATGGGTGTATCTGTGTGTCTGTAAATGTGTATTAGTGAATCTGTGTGTGAGTGTGTGTATTAGTGTCTGTGTGTGTCTGTGAGTGTGTAATATTGCCTCTGTGTATCAGTAAGTATGTGTATTAGTATCTGTGTGTTTGTGTTAGTGTGTTTATTAGTGCATGTGTGTGTGTGACTGTTTGTATTAGTGTCGCTGTGTGTGCGTGACTGTATGCATTAGAGTCTCCCTGTGTCTGTGAGTGTGTATATTATTGTCTCTGTGTATCACTGTGTGTGTATTACTATCTGTGTCTGTGCGTTAGTGTATGTGTGTGTGTATTAGTGCCAGTGTGAGTTTGTGAGTGTGTGTATTAGTGTCTGTGTGTGTGAGTTTGTGTATTAGTGTCTGTATGTGTGTGTGTGAGTGTGTGTATTAGTGTCTGTGTGTGTCTGCGAGTGTGTGCATTAGTGTCTCTGTGTGTCTGTGAGTGTGTGTACTCGTGTCTCTGTGTGTGAGTGTGTGTATTAGTGTCTGTGTGTGTCTGAGTGTGTGTGAGAATGTGTGCATTAGTGTCTGTTTGTGTGAGTGCATTAGTGGCTATGTGTGTGAGTGTCTCTATTAATGTGTGTGTGTTTGTGTATTAGTGTCTCTGTCGGCCTGTGAGCTGTGTACTAGTGCCTCTCTGTGTATTAGTGTATCTGTGTGTCTGTGAATGTGTATTAGTGTCTCTGTGTGTTAGTGTGTGTGTTAGTGTCTGCGTGTGACTGTGAGTCTGTGTATTAGTGTCTGTGTGTGTCTGTGAGTGTGTGTATTAGTGTCTGTGTGTGTGTATTGGTGTCTGCTTGTGTCTGTGAGTGTGTGTATTAATGTATCTGTGTGTCTGTGAGTGTGTGTATGAGTGTCTCTGTGTGTCTGCGAGTGTGTGTATTAGTGTCTCTGTGTGTCTGTGAGTGTGTGTATTAGTGTCTCTGTGTGTCTGTGAGTGTGTGTATTAATGTCTCTGTGTGTCTGTGAGTGTGTGTATGAGTGTCTCTGTGTGTCTGTGAGTGTGTGCATTCGAGTCTCCCTGTGTCTGTGTGTGTGTATTACTGTCTCTGTGCATCGTTAGAGTGTGTATTAGTATCTGTGTGTGTGTGTTAATGTCTGTGTGTATTGGTGCCAGTGTGTGTCTGTGAGTGGGTGTATTAGTGTCTGTGTGTGTGTATTAGTGTCTGTATGTGTTTATGTGAGTGTGTATTAGTGTCTGTGTGTCTGCAAGTGTGTATCAGTGTTTCTTTGAGCCTGTGAGTGTGTATTAGTGCCAGCGTGTGTCTGTGAGAACATAAGAACTAGGAGCAGGAGTAGGCCATCTGGCCCCTCGAGCCTGCTCCACCATTCAATGAGATCATGGCTGATCTTTTGTGGACTCAGCTCCAGTTTCCAGCCCAAACACCATAACCCTTAATCCCTCTATTCTCCAAAAAACTATCTATCTTTATCTTAAAAACATTTAATGAAGGAGCCTCTACTGTTACACTGGGCAAGAGATTCCATAGATTCACAACCCTTTGGGTGAAGAAGTTCCTCCTAAACTCAGTCCTAAATCTTATTTTGAGGCTATGCCCCCTAGTTCTGCTTTCACCCGCCATGGAAACAACCTGCCCGCATCGATCCTATCTAATCCCTTCATAATTTAAATGTTTCGATAAGATCAACCCTCATCCTTCTAAATTCCAACAAGTACAGTCCCAGTCTACTCAACCTCTCCTCGTAATCCAACCCCTTCAGCTCTGGGATTAACCTAGTGAATCTCCTCTGCACACCCTCCAGTGCCAGTACGCCCTTTCTCAAGTAAGGAGACCAAAACTGGACACAATACTCCAGGTGTGGCCTCACTAACACCTTATACAATTGCAGCAGAACCTCCCTAGTCTTAACCTCCATCCCTCTAGCAATGAAGGACAAAATTCAATTTGCCTTCTTAATCACCTGTTGCACCTGTAAACCAACTATTTGCAACTCATGCACTAGCACACCCAGGTCTCTCTGCACATCAGCATGTTTTAATATTTTATCATCTAAATAATAATCCCTTTTGCTATTATTCCTACCAAAATGGATAACCTCACATTTGTCAACATTGTATTCCATCTGCCAGACCCTCGCCCATTCACTTAGCCTGTCCAAATCCCTCTGCAGGCTTCCAGTATCCTCTGCACTTTTTGCTTTACCACTCATCTTAGTGTCGTCTGCAAACTTGGACACATTGCCCTTGGTTCCCCAACTCCAAATCATCGATGTAAATTGTGAACAGTTGTGGGCCCAACACTGATCCCTGAGGGACACCACTAGCTACTGATTGCCAACCAGAGAAACACCCATTAATCCCCACTCTTTGCTTTCTATTAATTAACCAATCCTCTATCCATGCTACTACTTTCCCCTTAATGCCATCCATCTTTATCTTATGCAGTAACCTTTTGTGTGGCACCTTGTCAATGGTATTCTGAAATCCAGAGATACCACATCCATTGGCTCCCCGTTATCTACCGCACTGGTCATGTCCTCAAAAATTCCACTAAATTAGTTAGGCACGACCTGCCCATTATGAACCCATGCTGCGTCTGCCCAATGGGACAATTTCCATCCAGATGCCTCGCTATTTCTTCCTTGATGATAGATTCCAGCATCTTCCCTCCTACCGAAGTTAAGCTCACTGGCCTATAATTACCCGCTTTCTGCCTACCTCCTTTTTTAAACAGTGGTGTCACGTTTGCTAATTTCCGATCCGTGTATTAGTGTCTATGTGTGTGAGTGTGTGTATTAGTGACTGTATGTGTGTCTGTAAGTGTGTATTAGTGTATCTATGTGTCGGTGAGTGTGTGTATTAGTGTGTCTGTGTGTGTCTTTGGGTTTGTGCATTAGTGTCTGTGTGTGTTTGTGAGTTAGTGTCTGTCTGTGTCTTTGAGTGTGTGGATTACTATATGTGCGTGTGTGTGCGTGTGTATTAGTGTCTGTGTGTGTTGTGCGAGTGTGCGTGTTTAGTGCATCTGCATGCCAGTGAGTGAGTGTATTAGTGTCGGTGTGTGAGTGGTGTATTAGTGTCTGTGTGTGTGTGTATTAGTGTCTGTGTGTGAGTGTATTAGTGTCTGTGTGTGAGTGGTGTATTAGTGTTTCTGCGTGTCTGTGTGAATGTGTGCATTAGTGTATGTGTGTCTGTGTGTGAGTGGTGTATTTGTGTCCCTGTGTGTCTGTGTGTGTGTATTAGTGACTGTTTGTGTGTGAGTGTGTGCATTCTTGCCTGTGTTTGTGTGAGTGTGTGTATTAGTGTACCTGCATGTCAGTGTGTGTGTGTATTAGTGTCTGTGTGTGAGTAGTTGTATTAGTTTCTCTGAGTGTCTGTGTGTGTGTATTAGTGTCTGTGTGTGTGAGTGTGTGTATTAGTGTCTGAGTTGTGTGAGTGCGTTTATTAGTGCCTCTGTGTGTATCTGAGACTGGGTAGATTAATGTCGCTGTGTGTCATCGAGTGTCTGACTTAGTGTCTGGGGGAGTGTGTGAATATTCGTGTCTCTGCGTGACTGTGAGTGTGTGTGTCAGTGTCTCTGTGTTTTAGTGTCTCTGTGTATATAAGTGTGTATATTAGTGTCTCTATGTGTCAGTCAGTGTGTGTAATAGTGTCTCTGTATGTCTGTGAGTGTGTGAATTAGTGTGTGTGTGTGTGATTGTGTGTATTAGTGTCCCTGTGTGTTTCAATTTATCTATAAATGTATCTGTGTATGTCTGTGTGTGTGAGTTTTGTGTCTCTGGGTCTGTAAGTGTGTACATTAGTGTCTCTGTGTGTCAGTGAGTGTGTGAATTAGTGTCTCTGGGTGTCTGTGAGTGTGTGTATTAGTGTTTGTGTGTGACTGTGAGTGTATGTATTAGTGCACCTGTGTGTGTGAGGGTGTGTATTAGTGTATGTGAGTGTGTGTATTAATGTATCTGTGAGCCTGTGAGTGTGTATTAGTGCCTGTGGGTGAGGATGTGTATTATTGTGTCTGTGTCTCTGAGTGTGTATATTACTGTCTCGGTGTGTCAGTGAGTGTGTGTATTAGTGTCTGTGTGTGCATGTGGATTAGTGTCTATGTGTGTCTGTGAGTGTGTGCATTAGTGCTTGTGTGTGAGAGTGTGTGTATTAGTGTGCGTGTGAGTGTCTGTTTGTGTTTGTATTAGTGTGTGTGTGTCTGAGTATGTATTAGTGTATCTGCTTGTCAGTAAATGTGTGTTTTAGTGCCTCTGTGTGTCGTTGAGTGTGTGTATTAGTGTCTGTGTATGTCTGTGTGTGTGCATTAGTGTATCTGTGTGTGGCTGTGTGTGTTTAAGAGTTTGTGTATTCGTGCCTCTGCCTTTGTGTGTGTATTACTGGCTGTGTGTGTGAGTGTGTGCATTAATGTCTGTGTTTGTGTCTGTGAGTGTGTGTATTATTGTCTCTGTGTGAGTGTGTGTGTATTTGTGTCTCTTAGGGTCTGTGAGTGTGAATTAGTGTCCCTGTGTGTGTCTGTTTTGTGTGAGTGTGTGTACTAGTGTTTGTGTGTGTGAGTGTGCGTATTGCTGTCTGTGTGTTTGACTGTGAGTGTGTGCATTAGTGTATCTGTGTGTGTGTGTATCAGTGTCTGTGTGTGTGTGTATTAGAGTCTCTGTTTAGGTCTGTGAGTGTATGTGTATTAGTGTATCTGTGTGAGATTGTGCGCATTGGTGTCTTTGTGTGTGTGAGTGAGTGTGTGTATTAGGGTATATCTGTGTGCCTGTGAGTGTGTGTATTTGTGTTTACGTGTGTGACTGTGTGTGTGTGTGTGTGTTTATTACTGTCTCTGTGTGAGTGTGTATGTGTGTCCCTGTGTGTGTCTGTGAGTGTGTGTTACTGTCTGTGTGTGTGTGTGCATTAGTGTTTGTGTGTATTACTGTGTATGGGTGTGTGCCTGTGAGTATGTATTAGTGTATCTGCGTGTCAGTACGTGTGTGTATTAGTCTATCTACAGGTCGGCGCAACATCGAGGGCTGAAGGGCCTGTACTGCGCTGTAATGTTCTATGTTCTATCTGTGTGTCTGAGAGTGTGTGTATTTGTGTGTGTGAGTGAATCTGTGTATTAGAGTCTTTGTGTGCGGCTGTGAGTGTGTCTATTAGTTTCTGTGTGTGTGTATTCGTGTCTCGGTGTGTCTGTGTGTGCATGTATTAATGTCTGTGTGAGTCAGTGATAGTGTGTATTAGTGTATCTGTGTGTGAGTGTGTGTATTAGTGTAGCAGTCTGTCTGTGAGTGTGTATTAGTGTCTGTGTGTGAGTATGTGTATTATTGTCTGTGCCTGTGAGTGTGTTTATCAGTGTCAGTGTGTGTGTATTAGTGTCAGTGTGTGTCTGTGAGTGTGTATATTTCTTTCTCTATGTGTCTGTGTGTGTGTATTATTGTCTCTGTGTGTCAGTGAGTGTGTGTATTAGTGTATCTGTGTGTCTTTGAGTGTGTGTATTAGTGTCTCTGTTTCTGTGAGTGTTTGTATTAGTGTATCAGTGTCAATGAGTGTGTGTATTTGTGTCTGTTGTGTGAGTGTGTGCATTAGTGTCTTTGTGAGTGTGTATTAGTGACTTTGTGCCTGAGTATATTACTGCCTCTGTGTGTGTGCGAGTGTTAGTGTCTGTGTGAGCGTGAGTGTATTACTGTCTCTGTCTGTGTGTGTGTGAGCGTGAGTGTATTACTGTCTCTGTATGTGAGTGCGTTAGTGTCTGTGTGAGTGTATTACTGTCTCTGTTTGTGTGTGTGAGTGTGTGTCAGTGTATGTGAGTGTATTACTGTCTCTGTATGAGTGTGTGTGAGTGTGTAGTGTCTGTGTGTGTGTGAGTGTATTACTGTCTCTGTATATGTGTGTGTGAGTGTGTTAGTCTCTGTGTGAGTGCATTACTGTCTCTGTCTGTGCGTATGTGAGTGTATTGCTGTGTGTGTGTGTGTTAGTACCTGTGTGAGTTTGAGTGTATTACTGTATCTGTCTGTGTGTGTGTGAGTGTATTACTGTATGTGTGTGTGAGTGTGTTAGTGTCTGTGTGAGTGTGCGAGTGTATTACTGTCTCTGTATGTGAGTGCATGCGTGTGTTAGTCTGTGTGAGTGTGTGTATTACTGACTCTGTATGTGTGAGTGTGAGTGTATTACTGTCTCTGTATGTGTGTGTGAGTGTATTACTGTCTCTGTATGTGTGTGTGTGTGTTAGTGTCTGTGTGTGTGTGAGTGTATTACTGTCTCTGTATGTGTGTGTGTGAGTGTGTGTCAGTGTATGTGAGTGTGTGTGTATTACTGTCTGTGTGTGTGCGTGTGTGAGTGTGTTACTGTATGTGTGTGTGTGTTTTCGTGTCTGTGTGAGTGTGAATGCATAACTGCCTCTGCCCGTGTGTGTGTGTGTGAGAGTGTATTACTGTATGTGTCTCGGTGTGTCTGTTAGTGTCTGTGTGAGTGTGAGGGTATTACAGCCTCTGTATGTGTGTGTGTATTACTGTCTCTGTATGTGTGTTTGTAAGTGTGTCAGTGTCTGTGTGAGTGTATTACTGTCTCTGTATGTGTGTGTGAGTGTGTGTCAGTGTCTGTGTGTGTGAGTGTATTACTGTCTGTGTGTGTGTGTGTATTACTGTCTGTGTGTGTGTGTGTGAGTGTATTACTGTATGCGTGTGTGTGTGTGTTAGTGTCTGTGTGAGTGTGAGTGTATTACTGTATCTGTATGTGTGTGTGTTAGTGTCTGTGTGAGTGTGAGTGCATTACTGTCTCTGTGTGTGTATACGTGTATTACTGTATGTGTGTGTGTGACTGTGTGTGTGAATGTAATACTGTCTATGTATGGGTGTGTGAGCGTGTTAGTGTCTGTGAGTGTATTACTGTCCCTGTGTGTGGGGGGGAGTGTGTTACTGTATGTGTGTGTGAGAGTGTGTGTTAGTCTATGTGTGTATGCGAGGGGTAATAGATATAGGACAGAGGTCAGAGGTAGGTTCTTTACGCAAAGAGTGGTGAGGCCGTGGAATGCCCCACCTGCAATAGACAGAGACACAGACAGACTAAGACACAGACAGAGACAGGGACACAGACAGAGACAGAGATACAGACAGAGACACAGAGAGAGACAGAGACACAGGCAGAGACAGAGACAGGGACTGAGAGAGAGACAGATGGAGAGACACAGCGAGACACAGCTACACAGACAGAGACACAGACAGAGTTTGGAGGGAGCATTTCCAGTGCTGTCTGTGTGGGGAGCACTGACAGTGCTGACTGTGTGGTGGGAGCACTGACAGTGCTGGCTGTGTGGGGTAGCACTGGAAGTGCTGGCTGTGTGGGGGGAGCACTGACAGTGCTGGATGTGTGGGGGAGCACTGACAGTGCTGGCTGTGTAGTGGGAGAACTGACAGTGCTGTTGTGTGGGGGAGCACTGACAGTGCTGGCTGTGCGGGGGGAGCACTGACAGTGCTGGCTGTGTGGTGGGAGTACTGACAGTGCTGGCTGTGTGGGGGAGCACTGACAGTGCTGGCTGTGTGGTGGGAGCACTGACAGTGCTGGCTGTGTGGGGGAGCACTGACAGTGCTGGCTGTATGGGGGAGCACTGACAGTGCTGGCTGTGTGGTGGGAGCACTGACAGTGCTGGCTGTGTGGGGGAGCACTGACAGTGCTGGCTGAGTGGTGGGAGCACTGACAGTGCTGGCTGTGTGGGGGAGCACTGACAGTGCTGGCTGTATGGGGGGGAGCACTGACAGTGCTGGCTGTGTGGGGGAGCACTGACAGTGCTGGCTGTGTGGGGAGCACTGACAGTGCTGGTTGTGTGGTGGGAGCACTGACAGTGCTGGCTGTGTGGGGGAGCACTGACAGTGATAGCTCTGTGGGAGAGCACTGGCAGTACTGGCTGTGTGGGGCGCACTCTCAGTGCTGACTGTGGGTGGAGAACTGGCAGTGCTGGCTGTGTGGTGGGAGCACTGACAATGCTGGCTATGGGGAGCACTGACAGTGCTGGCTGTGTGGGGTGGGGTCACTGACAGTGCTGGCTGTGGGGGGAGCACTGACAGTGCTGGCTGTGTGGGGGGAGCACTGACAGTGCTGGCTGTATGGTGGGAGCACTGACTGTGCTGGCTGTGTGTGGGAGCACTGGCAGTGCTGGCTGTGTGGTGAGAGCACTGACAGTGCTGGCTGTGTGGGGGGAGCACTGACAGTGCTGGCTGTGTGGGGTAGAGCTGACAGTGCTGGCTGTGTGGTGGGAGCTCTGACAGTGCTTGCTACGTGGGTGGAGAACTGGCAGTGCAGGCTGTTGGGGAGCATTGATACTGCTGGCTGTGAGGGGTGGGGGCACTGACAGTGCAGGCTGTGTGGTGGGAGTACTGACAATGCTGGCTGTGTGGTGGGAGTACTGACAGTGCTGGCTGTGTGGGGGAGCACTGACAGTGCTGGCTGTGTGGGGAGCACTGACAGTGCTGGCTCTTTGTGGGGAGCACTGACAGTGCTGGCTGTGTGGGGGAGCACTGACAGTGCTGGCTGTGTGGTGGGAGCACTGACAGTGCCTTCTGTATGGTGGGAGCACTGACAGTGCTGGCTGTGTGATGGGAGCACTGATAGTGCTGGCTGCGTGGTGGGAGCACTGACAGTGCTGTCTGTGTGGTGGGAGCACTGACAGTGCCGTCTGTATGGTGGGAGCACTGACAGTGCTGTCTGTGTGATGGGAGCACTGACAGTGCTGGATGTGTGGTGGGAGCACTGACAGTGCTGGCTGTGTGGTGGGAGCACTGACTGTGCTGGCTGTGTGGGGGAGCACTGGCAGTGCTGGCTGTGTGGTGGAGGCACTGACAGTGCTGGCTGTGTGGTGGGAGCACTGACAGTGCTGGCTGTGTGGTGGGAGCACTGACAGTGCTGTCTGTGTGGTGGGAGCACTGACAGTGCTGTCTGTGTGGTGGGAGCACTGACTGTGCTGGCTGTGTGGGGGAGCACTGGCAGTGCTGGCTGTGTGGTGGGAGCACTGACAGTGCTGGCTGTGTGGTGGGAGCACTGACTGTGCTGGCTGTGTGTGGGAGCACTGGCAGTGCTGGCTGTGTGGTGGGAGCACTGACAATGCTGGCTGTGCGTGAGCACTGATAGTGCTGGCTGTGTGGCGTGGGGGCACTGACAGTGCTGGCTGTGTGGTGGGAGCACTGACCGTGCTGGCTGTGTGGTGGGAGCACTGGCAGTGCCGACTGTGTGGCGGGAGCACTGACAGTGCTGGCTGTGTGGGGTGGGAGCACTGACAGTGCTGTCTGTGTGGGGGAGGACTGACAGTGCTGGCTGTGTGGGGAGCACGGACAGTGCTGGCTGTGTGGGGGAGCACAGACAGCTGGCTGTGTGCGGGAAGCACAGACAGTGCTGGCTATGTGGTGGGAGCACTGACAGTGCTGGCTCTGTGGGGGAGCACTGACAGTGCTGGCTGTGTGGGGGGAGCCCTGACAGTGCTGGCTGTGTGGTGGGTGCACTGCCAGTGCTGGCTGTGTGGTGGGAGCACTGACAGTGCTGGCTGTGTGGTGGGAGCACCGACAGTGCTGGCTGTGTGGGGGAGCACTGACAGTGCTGGCTGTGTGGTCGGAGCACTGACAGTGCTGGCTGTGTGGGGAGCACTGACAGTGCTGGCTGTGTGGTGGGAGCACTGACATTGCTGGCTGTGTGCTGGGAGCACTGACAGTGCTGGCTGTGTGGGGGTGCACTGACAATGCTGGCTGTAGGGGGAACACTGACAGTGCTGGCTATGCATAGAACATAGAACATAGAACATAGAACAATACAGCGCAGTACAGGCCCTTCGGCCCACGATGTTGCACCGAAACAAAAGCCATCTAACCTACACTATGCCATTATCATCCATATGTTTATCTAATAAACTTTTAAATGCCCTCAATGTTGGCGAGTTCACTACTGTAGCAGGTAGGGCATTCCACGGCCTCACTACTCTTTGCGTAAAGAACCTACCTCTGACCTCTGTCCTATATCTATTACCCCTCAGTTTAAAGTTATGTCCCCTCGTGCCAGCCATATCCATCCGCGGGAGAAGGCTCTCACTGTCCACCCTATACAACCCCCTGATCATTTTGTATGCCTCTATTAAGTCTCCTCTTAACCTTCTTCTCTCCAACGAAAACAAACTCAAGTCCGTCAGCCTTTCCTCATAAGATTTTCCCTCCATACCAGGCAACATCCTGGTAAATCTCCTCTGCACCCGCTCCAAAGCCTCCACGTCCTTCCTATAATGCGGTGACCAGAACTGTACGCAATACTCCAAATGCGGCCGGACCAGAGTTCTGTACAGCTGCAACATGACCTCCCGACTCCGGAACTCAATCCCTCTACCAATAAAGGCCAACACTCCATAGGCCTTCTTCACAACCCTATCAACCTGGGTGGCAACTTTCAGGGATCTATGTACATGGACACCGAGATCCCTCTGCTCATCCACACTTTCAAGAACTTTACCATTAGCCAAATATTCCGCATTCCTGTTATTCCTTCCAAAGTGAATCACCTCACACTTCTCTACATTAAACTCCGTTTGCCACCTCTCAGCCCAGCTCTGCAGCTTATCTATATCCCTCTGTAACCTGCTACATCCTTCCACACTATCGACAACACCACCGACTTTAGTATCGTCTGCATATTTACTCACCCACCCTTCTGCACCTTCCTCGAGGTCATTGATAAAAATGACAAACAGCAACGGCCCCAGAACAGATCCTTGTGGTACTCCACTTGTGACTGTACTCCATTCTGAACATTTCCCATCAACCACCACCCTCTGTCTTCTTTCAGCTAGCCAATTTCTGATCCACATCTCTAAATCACCCTCAATCCACAGCCTCCGTATTTTTTGCAATAGCCTACCGTGGGGAACCTTATCAAACGCTTTGCTGAAATCCATATACACCACATCAACTGCTCTACCCTCGTCTACCTGTTCAGTCACCTTCTCAAAGAACTCAATAAGGTTTGTGAGGCATGACCTACCCTTCACAAAGCCATGCTGACTATCCCTGATCATATTATTCCTATCTAGATGATTATAAATCTTGTCCCTTATAATCCCCTCCAAGACTTTACCCACTACAGACGTGAGGCTTACCGGTCTATAGTTGCCGGGGTTGTCTCTGCTCCCCTTTTTGAACAAATGGACCACATTTGCTGTCCTCCAGTCCTCTGGCACTATTCCTGTAGCCAATGATGACATAAAAATCAAAGCCAAAGGTCCAGCAATCTCTTCCCTGGCCTCCCATAGTATCCTAGGATAAATCCCATCAGGTCCCGGGGACTTATCTATTTTCAGCCTGTCCAGAATTGCCAACACCTCTTCCCTACGTACCTCAATGCCATCTATTCTATTAGCCTGGGGCTCAGCATTCTCCTCCACAACATTAACTTTTTCCTGAGTGAATACTGACGAAAAATATTCATTTAGTATCTCGCCTATCTCTTCAGACTCCACACACAATTTCCCATCCCTGTACTTGACTGGTCCTACTCTTTCCATAGTCATTCGCTTATTCCTGACATACCTATAGAAAGCTTTTGGGTTTTCCTTGATCCTTCCTGCCAAATACTTCTCATGTCCCCTCCTTGCTCGTCTTAGCTCTCTCTTTAGATCCTTCCTCGCTACCTTGTAACTATCCATCGCCCCAACCGAAACTTCACACTTCATCTTCACACAGGCCTTCTTCTTCCTCTTAACAAGAGATTCCACTTCCTTGGTAAACCACGGTTCCCTCGCTCGACGCCTTCCTCCCTGTCTGACCGGTACATACTTATCAAGAACACGCAGTAGCTGATCCTTGAACAAGCCCCACTTATCCAGTGTGCCCAACACTTGCAGCCTACTTCTCCAGCTTATCCCCCCCAAGTCACGTCTAATGGCATCATAATTGCCCTTCCCCGAGCTATAACTCTTGCCCTGCGGTGTATACTTATCCCTTTCCATCATTAACGTAAACGTCACCGAATTCTGGTCACTGTCCCCAAAGTGCTCTCCTACCTCCAAATCCAACACCTGGCCTGGTTCATTACCCAAAACCAAATCCAACGTGGCCTCGCCTCTTGTTGGCCTGTCAACATATTGTTTCAGGAAACCCTCCTGCACACACTGTACAAAAAACGACCCATCTATTGTACTCAAACTATATATTTTCCAGTCAATATTTGGAAAGTTAAAGTCTCCCATGCAGTGGGAGCACTGGCAGTGCTGGCTGTGTGTTGGGAGCACTGACAATGCTGGCTGTGTGGGGAGGAGCACTGACAGTGCAGGCTCTGTGGGGAGCACTGACAGTGCTGGCTGAGTGGGGGTAGCACTGAAAGTGCTGTCTGTGTGGGGAGTACTGACAGAGCTGTCTGTGTGTGGGGAGCACTGACAGTGCTGGCTGTGTGGGGGAAGCACTGACACTGCTGGCTGTGTGGGGGGAGCACTGACAGTGTTGGCTGTCTGGGGGGAGCACTGACAGTGCTGGCTGTGTGGTGGGAGCACTGACAGTGCTGGCTCTGTGGGGGAGCACTGACAGTGCTGGCTGTGTGGTGGGAGCACTGACAGTGTTGGCTCAGTGGGGGAGCACTGACAGTGCTGGCTGTGTGGTGGGAGCTCTGACAGTGCTGGCTGTGTGGTGGGAGCACTGGCAGTGCTGGCTGTGTGGTGGGAGCACTGACAGTGCTGGCTGTGTGGGGAGCACTGACAGTGCTGGCTGTGTGGTGGGAGCCCTGACATTGCTGGCTGTGTGGGGGGAGCACAGACAGTGCTGGGTGTGTGGGGGAGCACTGACAGTGCTGTCTGTGTGGGGGAGCCCTGACAGTTCTGTCTGCGTGGGGGGAGCACTGACAGTGTTGGCTGTGTGGTGAGAGAACTGACAATGCTGGCTGTGTGGTGGGAGCACTGACAGTGCTGGCTGTGTGGGGGGAGGACTGACAGTGCTGGCTGTGTGGGGGAGCACTGACAGTGCTGGCTGTGTGGGGGAGCACTGACAGTGCTGGCTGTGTGGGGGGAGCACTGACAGTGCAGGCTGTGTGGGGGAGCACTGACAGTGCTGGCTGTGTGGGGGAGCACTGACAGTGCTGGCTGTGTGGTGGGAGCACTGACAGTGCTGGCTGTGTTGTGGGAGCACTGGCAGTGCTGGCTGTGTGGTGGGAGCACTGACAGTGCTGGCTGTGTGGGGAGCACTGACAGTGCTGGCTGTGTGGTGGGAGCCCTGACATTGCTGGCTGTGTGGGGGGAGCACAGACAGTGCTGGGTGTGTGGGGGGAGCACTGACAGTGCTGTCTGTGTGGGGGAGCCCTGACAGTTCTGTCTGCGTGGGGGGAGCACTGACAGTGCTGGCTGTGTGGTGAGAGAACTGACAATGCTGGCTGTGTCGTGGGAGCACTGACAGTGCTGGCTGTGTGGGGGGAGGACTGACAGTGCTGGCTGTGTGGGGGAGCACTGACAGTGCTGGCTGTGTGGGGGAGCACTGACAGTGCTGGCTGTGTGGGGGGAGCACTGACAGTGCAGGCTGTGTGGGGGAGCACTGACAGTGCTGGCTGTGTGGGGGAGCACTGACAGTGCTGGCTGTGTGGTGGGAACACTGACAGTGCTGGCTGTGTGGGGGGAGCACTGACAGTGCTGGCTTTGTGGGGGAGCACTGACAGTGCTGGCTGTGTGGGGGGAGGACTGACAGTGCTGGCTGTGTGGTGGGAGCACTGACATTGCTGGCTGTGTGGGGGGAGCACTGACAGTGCTGGCTGTGTGGGTGGAGGACTGACAGTGCTGGCCGTGTGGGGGAGCACTGACAGTGCTGGCTGTGTGGTGGGAGCACTGACAGTGCTGGCTGTGTGGGGGGAGGACTGACAGTGCTGGCTGTATGGTGGGAGCACTGACAGTGCTGCCTGTGTGGGGGAGCACTGACAGTCCTGGCTGTGTGGTGGGAGCACTGACAGTGCTGGCTGTGTGGTGGGAGAACTGACAGTGCTGGCTGTGTGGGGGAAGCACTGACAGTGCTGGCTGACAGACAGAAACACAGACAGAGAGAGAATTGGACAGATACAGGCAGAGACACAGGTAGAGATTTACCATTCTGCATTACCAGGAGAGACTGTCGGTGGGTGGGTGTGACTCCCCAATGGCCGATCAGTTGGATCAGTTTGACTCCCCCATGGCCGATCAGCTGGGTCTGTGTGACTCCCCCATGGCCGATGAGCTGGATCTGTGTGACTCCCCCATGGCCGATCAGCTGGGTCATTGTGACTCCCCCATGGCCGATCAACTGGTTCAGTGTGACTCCCCATGGCCCGTCAGCTGTGTGTGTGCTTCCCCCCAGTGCCGATCAGCTGGATGTGTGCTTCCCCACATTGCCGATCAACTGGGTGTGTGTGACTCCCCCAATGCCGATCAGCTGGATGTGTGCCTCTCCCCATTGCCGATCAGCTGGATGTGTGCCTCTCCCCATTGCCGATCAGCTGGGTGTGTGCCTCTCCCCATTTCCGATCAGCTGGGTGTGTGCCTCCACCATGGCCAGTCAGCTGGGTGTGTGTGACTCCCCCATTGCCGATCAGCTGGGTGTGTGCTTCCCCCCATTGCCGATCAGCTGGGTCTGTCCTTCCCCGCACTGCCGATCATCTGTGTGTGTGCTTCCCCGCACTGCCGATCAGCTGGGTGGGTGCCTCACACCTAAACACAGTCTGTGCAGCAGAATGTGCCCCAGATAGAGACAGAGACTGAGACACTGACAGACACGGAGATACAGACAGAGATAGAGAGTGAGACACAGAGACCGACAGACACAGAGACACAGACAGAGACAGAGACAGAGACTGAGACACAGACAGACACAAAGACACAGAGAGAGATAGACAGACACAGAGACACAGACAGAGATACAGACAGAGACACAGACATAGACAGAGACACAGACAGACGAAGACACAGACAAACACAGAGACACAGACAGAGACACAGAGAGAGACAGTGACACAGACAGAGACAGGGACACAGACAGACACAGAGACACAGACAGAGACAGGGACACAGACAGAGACAGGGACAGAGACAGAGATACAGACAGAGAGAGACAGAGACACAGGCAGAGACAGAGACAGGGACAGAGAGGGAGACAGATAGAGAGACACAGACAGACGCAGCTACACAGACAGAGACACAGACAGAGTTTGGAGGGAGCATTTCCAGTGCTGTCCGTGTGGGGAGCACTGACAGTGCTGGCTGTGTGGTGGGAGCACTGACAGTGCTGGCTGTGTGGGGTAGCACTGGAAGTGCTGGCTGTGTGTGGGAGCACTGACAGTGCTGGCTGTGTGGGGGGAGCACTGACAGTGCTGGCTGTGTGGTGGGAGCACTGACAGTGCTGGCTGTGTGGGGGGAGCACTGACAGTGCTGGCTGTGTGGTGGGAGCACTGACAGTGCTGGCTGTGTGGGGGAGCACTGACAGTGCTGGCTGAGTAGTGGGAGCACTGACAATGCTGGCTGTGTGGTGGGAGCACTGACAGTGCTGGCTGTGTGGGGGGAGGACTGACAGTGCTGGCTGTGTGGGGGAGCACTGACAGTGCTGGCTGTGTGGGGGAGCACTGACAGTGCTGGCTGTGTGGGGGGAGCACTGACAGTGCAGGCTGTGTGGGGGAGCACTGACAGTGCTGGCTGTGTGGGGGAGCACTGACAGTGCTGGCTGTGTGGTGGGAGCACTGACAGTGCTGGCTGTGTGGTGGGAGCACTGGCAGTGCTGGCTGTGTGGTGGGAGCACTGACATTGCTGGCTGTGTGGGGAGCACTGACAGTGCTGGCTGTGTGGTGGGAGCCCTGACATTGCTGGCTGTGTGGGGGGAGCACAGACAGTGCTGGGTGTGTGGGGGGAGCACTGACAGTGCTGTCTGTGTGGGGGAGCACTGACAGTTCTGTCTGCGTGGGGGGAGCACTGACAGTGCTGGCTGTGTGGTGAGAGAACTGACAATGCTGGCTGTGTGGTGGGAGCACTGACAGTGTTGGCTGTGTGGGGGGAGGACTGACAGTGCTGGCTGTGTGGGGGAGCACTGACAGTGCTGGCTGTGTGGGGGAGCACTGACAGTGCTGGCTGTGTGGGGGGAGCACTGACAGTGCAGGCTGTGTGGGGGAGCACTGACAGTGCTGGCTGTGTGGGGGAGCACTGACAGTGCTGGCTGTGTGGTGGGAACACTGACAGTGCTGGCTGTGTGGGGGGAGCACTGACAGTGCTGGCTTTGTGGGGGAGCACTGACAGTGCTGGCTGTGTGGGGGAGGACTGACAGTGCTGGCTGTGTGGTGGGAGCACTGACAGTGCTGGCTGTGTGGGGGGAGCACTGACAGTGCTGGCTGTGTGGGTGGAGGACTGACAGTGCTGGCTGTGTGGGGGAGCACTGACAGTGCTGGCTGTGTGGTGGGAGCACTGACAGTGCTGGCTGTGTGGGGGGAGGACTGTCAGTGCTGGCTGTATGGTGGGAGCACTGACAGTGCTGCCTGTGTGGGGGAGCACTGACAGTCCTGGCTGTGTGGTGGGAGCACTGACAGTGCTGGCTGTGTGGTGGGAGAACTGACAGTGCTGGCTGTGTGGGGGAAGCACTGACAGTGCTGGCTGACAGACAGAAACACAGACAGAGAGAGAATTGGACAGATACAGGCAGAGACACAGGTAGAGATTTACCATTCTGCATTACCAGGAGAGACTGTCGGTGGGTGGGTGTGACTCCCCCATGGCCGATCAGTTGGATCAGTTTGACTCCCCCATGGCCGATCAGCTGGGTCTGTGTGACTCCCCCATGGCCGATGAGCTGGATCTGTGTGACTCCCCCATGGCCGATCAGCTGGGTCATTGTGACTCCCCCATGGCCGATCAACTGGTTCAGTGTGACTCCCCATGGCCCGTCAGCTGTGTGTGTGCTTCCCCCCAGTGCCGATCAGCTGGATGTGTGCTTCCCCACATTGCCGATCAACTGGGTGTGTGTGACTCCCCCAATGCCGATCAGCTGGATGTGTGCCTCTCCCCATTGCCGATCAGCTGGATGTGTGCCTCTCCCCATTGCCGATCAGCTGGGTGTGTGCCTCTCCTCATTTCCGATCAGCTGGGTGTGTGCCTCCACCATGGCCAGTCAGCTGGGTGTGTGTGACTCCCCCATTGCCGATCAGCTGGGTGTGTGCTTCCCCCCATTGCCGATCAGCTGGGTCTGTCCTTCCCCGCACTGCCGATCATCTGTGTGTGTGCTTCCCCGCACTGCCGATCAGCTGGGTGGGTGCCTCACACCTAAACACAGTCTGTGCAGCAGAATGTGCCCCAGATAGAGACAGAGACTGAGACACTGACAGACACGGAGATACAGACAGAGATAGAGAGTGAGACACAGAGACCGACAGACACAGAGACACAGACAGAGACAGAGACAGAGACTGAGACACAGACAGACACAAAGACACAGAGAGAGATAGACAGACACAGAGACACAGACAGAGATACAGACAGAGACACAGACATAGACAGAGACACAGACAGACGAAGACACAGACAAACACAGAGACACAGACAGAGACACAGAGAGAGACAGTGACACAGACAGAGACAGGGACACAGACAGACACAGAGACACAGACAGAGACAGGGACACAGACAGAGACAGGGACAGAGACAGAGATACAGACAGAGAGAGACAGAGACACAGGCAGAGACAGAGACAGGGACAGAGAGGGAGACAGATAGAGAGACACAGACAGACACAGCTACACAGACAGAGACACAGACAGAGTTTGGAGGGAGCATTTCCAGTGCTGTCCGTGTGGGGAGCACTGACAGTGCTGGCTGTGTGGTGGGAGCACTGACAGTGCTGGCTGTGTGGGGTAGCACTGGAAGTGCTGGCTGTGTGTGGGAGCACTGACAGTGCTGGCTGTGTGGGGGGAGCACTGACAGTGCTGGCTGTGTGGTGGGAGCACTGACAGTGCAAGCTGTGTGGGGGAGCACTGACAGTGCTGGCTGTGTGGTGGGAGCACTGACAGTGCTGGCTGTGTGGGGGAGCACTGACAGTGCTGGCTGAGTGGTGGGAGCACTGACAGTGCTGGCTGTGTGGGGGAGCACTGACAGTGCTGGCTGAGTGGTGGGAGCACTGACAGTGCTGGCTGTGTGGGGGAGCACTGACAGTGCTGGCTGTGTGGGGGAGCACTGACAGTGCTGGCTGTGTGGGGGAGCACTGACAGTGCTGGCTGTGTGGGGGGAGCACTGACAGTGCTGGCTGTGTGGTGGGAGCACTGACAGTGCTGGCTGTGTGGGGGAGCACTGACGGTGCTGGCTGAGTGGTGGGAGCACTGACAGTGCTGGCTGTGTGGGGGAGCACTGACAGTGCTGGCTGTATGGGGGGGAGCACTGACAGTGCTGGATGTGTGGGGGAGCACAGGCAGTGCTGTCTGTGTGGGGAGCACTGACAGTGCTGGTTGTGTGGTGGGAGCACTGACAGTGCTGGCTGTGTGGGGGAGCACTGACAGTGCTAGCTCTGTGGGAGAGCACTGGCAGTGCTGGCTGTGTGGGGCGCACTCTCAGTGCTGACTGTGGGTGGAGAACTGGCAGTGCTGGCTGTGTGGTGGGAGCACTGACAATGCTGGCTGTGGGGAGCACTGACAGTGCTGGCTGTGTGGGGTGGGGTCACTGACAGTGCTGGCTCTGGGGGGAGCACTGACAGTGCTGGCTGTGTGGTGGGAGCACTGACAGTGCTGACTCTGTGGGGGAGCACTGACAGTGCTGGCTGTGTGGTGGGAGAACTGACAGTGCTGGCTGTGAGGGTGGAGCACTGACAGTGCTGGTTGTGTGGGGGGAGCACTGACAGTGCTGGCTGTGTGGGGGAGCACGGGCAGTGCTGGCTGTGTGGGTGGAGCACTGACAGTGCTGGCTGTGTGGGGAGCACTGACAGTGCTGGCTGTGTGGGGGGATCACTGATAGTGCTGGCTCTGTGGTGGGAGCACTGACAGTGCTGGCTGTATGGGGAGCACTGACAGTGCTGGCTGTGTGGGGGGACCACTGACAGTGCTGGCTGTGTGGGGGAGCACTGGCAGTGCTGGCTGTGTGGTGGGAGCACTGACAGTGCTGGCTGTGTGGTGGGAGCACTGACAGTGCTGGCTGTGTGGTGAGAGCACTGACAGTGCTGGCTGTGTGGTGGGAGCACTGACAGTGCTGGCTGTGTGGTGGGAGCACTGCCAGTGCTGGCTGTGTGGTGAGAGCACTGACAGTGCTGGCTGTGTGGGAGGAGCACAGTCAGTGCTGGCTGTGTGGGGGGCACTGACAGTGATGTCTGTGTGGGGGAAGCACTGACAGTGCTGGCTGTGTGGTGAGAGCACTGACAGTGCTGGCTGTGTGTGGTAGCACTGACAGTCCTGGCTGTGTGGGGGGAGCACTGACAGTGCTGGCTGTATGGGGGGAGCACTGACAGTGCTGGCTGTGTGGTGAGAGCACTGACAGTGCTGGCTGTGTGGGGGGAGCACTGACAGTGCTGGCTGTGTGGGGTAGCACTGACAGTGCTGGCTGTGTGGTGGGAGCTCTGACAGTGCTTGCTACGTGGGTGGAGAACTGGCAGTGCTGGCTGTTGGGGAGCATTGATAGTGCTGGCTATGTGGGGTGGGGGCACTGACAGTGCTGGCTGTGTGGTGGGAGTACTGACAGTGCTGGTTGTGTGGTGGGGGCACTGACAGTGCTGGCTGTGTGGTGGGAGTACTGACAGTGCTGGCTGTGTGGGGGAGCACTGACAGTGCTGGCTGTGTGGGGAGCACTGACAGTGTTGGCTGTGTGGGGAGCACTGACAGTGCTGGCTGTGTGGTGGGAGCACTGACAGTGCTGGCTCTGTGGGGGAGCGCTGTCAGTGCTGGCTGTGTGGGGGGAGCACTGGCAGTGCTGGCTGTGTGGGTGAAGCACGGACCGGGCTGGCTGTGTGGGGAGCACTGACAATGCTGGCTGTGTGGTGGGAGCACTGACAGTGCTGGCTGTGTGGTGGGAGCACTGACAGTGCTGGCTGTGTGGTGGGAGCACTCACAGTGCTGGCTGTATGGGAGCACTGACAGTGCTGGCAGTGTGGTGGGAGCACTGACAGTGCTGGCTGTGTGGTGGGAGCACTGACAGTGCTGGCTGTGTGGTGGGAGCACTGGCAGTGCTGGCTGTGTGGGGGAGCATTGACAGTGCTGGCTGTATGGGGTGCACTGACTGTGCTGGCTGTGTGGGGGGGCACTGGCAGTGCTGGCTGTGTGGTGGGAGCACTGACAGTGCTGGCTGTGTGGTGGGAGCACTGACAGTGCTGGCTGTGTGGTGGGAGCACTGACAGTGCTGTCTGTGTGGTGGGAGCACTGACTGTGCTGGCTGTGTGGGGGGAGGACTGACAGTGCTGGCTGTGTGGGGGAGCACTGACAGTGCTGGCTGTGTGGGGGAGCACTGACAGTGCTGGCTGTGTGGGGGGAGCACTGACAGTGCAGGCTGTGTGGGGGAGCACTGACAGTGCTGGCTGTGTGGGGGAGCACTGACAGTGCTGGCTGTGTGGTGGGAACACTGACAGTGCTGGCTGTGTGGGGGGAGCACTGACAGTGCTGGCTTTGTGGGGGAGCACTGACAGTGCTGGCTGTGTGGGGGAGGACTGACAGTGCTGGCTGTGTGGTGGGAGCACTGACAGTGCTGGCTGTGTGGGGGGAGCACTGACAGTGCTGGCTGTGTGGGTGGAGGACTGACAGTGCTGGCTGTGTGGGGGAGCACTGACAGTGCTGGCTGTGTGGTGGGAGCACTGACAGTGCTGGCTGTGTGGGGGGAGGACTGACAGTGCTGGCTGTATGGTGGGAGCACTGACAGTGCTGCCTGTGTGGGGGAGCACTGACAGTCCTGGCTGTGTGGTGGGAGCACTGACAGTGCTGGCTGTGTGGTGGGAGAACTGACAGTGCTGGCTGTGTGGGGGAAGCACTGACAGTGCTGGCTGACAGACAGAAACACAGACAGAGAGAGAATTGGACAGATACAGGCAGAGACACAGGTAGAGATTTACCATTCTGCATTACCAGGAGAGACTGTCGGTGGGTGGGTGTGACTCCCCCATGGCCGATCAGTTGGATCAGTTTGACTCCCCCATGGCCGATCAGCTGGGTCTGTGTGACTCCCCCATGGCCGATGAGCTGGATCTGTGTGACTCCCCCATGGCCGATCAGCTGGGTCATTGTGACTCCCCCATGGCCGATCAACTGGTTCAGTGTGACTCCCCATGGCCCGTCAGCTGTGTGTGTGCTTCCCCCCAGTGCCGATCAGCTGGATGTGTGCTTCCCCACATTGCCGATCAACTGGGTGTGTGTGACTCCCCCAATGCCGATCAGCTGGATGTGTGCCTCTCCCCATTGCCGATCAGCTGGATGTGTGCCTCTCCCCATTGCCGATCAGCTGGGTGTGTGCCTCTCCCCATTTCCGATCAGCTGGGTGTGTGCCTCCACCATGGCCAGTCAGCTGGGTGTGTGTGACTCCCCCATTGCCGATCAGCTGGGTGTGTGCTTCCCCCCATTGCCGATCAGCTGGGTCTGTCCTTCCCCGCACTGCCGATCATCTGTGTGTGTGCTTCCCCGCACTGCCGATCAGCTGGGTGGGTGCCTCACACCTAAACACAGTCTGTGCAGCAGAATGTGCCCCAGATAGAGACAGAGACTGAGACACTGACAGACACGGAGATACAGACAGAGATAGAGAGTGAGACACAGAGACCGACAGACACAGAGACACAGACAGAGACAGAGACAGAGACTGAGACACAGACAGACACAAAGACACAGAGAGAGATAGACAGACACAGAGACACAGACAGAGATACAGACAGAGACACAGACATAGACAGAGACACAGACAGACGAAGACACAGACAAACACAGAGACACAGACAGAGACACAGAGAGAGACAGTGACACAGACAGAGACAGGGACACAGACAGACACAGAGACACAGACAGAGACAGGGACACAGACAGAGACAGGGACAGAGACAGAGATACAGACAGAGAGAGACAGAGACACAGGCAGAGACAGAGACAGGGACAGAGAGGGAGACAGATAGAGAGACACAGACAGACACAGCTACACAGACAGAGACACAGACAGAGTTTGGAGGGAGCATTTCCAGTGCTGTCCGTGTGGGGAGCACTGACAGTGCTGGCTGTGTGGTGGGAGCACTGACAGTGCTGGCTGTGTGGGGTAGCACTGGAAGTGCTGGCTGTGTGTGGGAGCACTGACAGTGCTGGCTGTGTGGGGGGAGCACTGACAGTGCTGGCTGTGTGGTGGGAGCACTGACAGTGCAAGCTGTGTGGGGGGAGCACTGACAGTGCTGGCTGTGTGGTGGGAGCACTGACAGTGCTGGCTGTGTGGGGGAGCACTGACAGTGCTGGCTGAGTGGTGGGAGCACTGACAGTGCTGGCTGTGTGGGGGAGCACTGACAGTGCTGGCTGAGTGGTGGGAGCACTGACAGTGCTGGCTGTGTGGGGGAGCACTGACAGTGCTGGCTGTGTGGGGGAGCACTGACAGTGCTGGCTGTGTGGGGGAGCACTGACAGTGCTGGCTGTGTGGGGGGAGCACTGACAGTGCTGGCTGTGTGGTGGGAGCACTGACAGTGCTGGCTGTGTGGGGGAGCACTGACGGTGCTGGCTGAGTGGTGGGAGCACTGACAGTGCTGGCTGTGTGGGGGAGCACTGACAGTGCTGGCTGTATGGGGGGGAGCACTGACAGTGCTGGATGTGTGGGGGAGCACAGGCAGTGCTGTCTGTGTGGGGAGCACTGACAGTGCTGGTTGTGTGGTGGGAGCACTGACAGTGCTGGCTGTGTGGGGGAGCACTGACAGTGCTAGCTCTGTGGGAGAGCACTGGCAGTGCTGGCTGTGTGGGGCGCACTCTCAGTGCTGACTGTGGGTGGAGAACTGGCAGTGCTGGCTGTGTGGTGGGAGCAATGACAATGCTGGCTGTGGGGAGCACTGACAGTGCTGGCTGTGTGGGGTGGGGTCACTGACAGTGCTGGCTCTGGGGGGAGCACTGACAGTGCTGGCTGTGTGGTGGGAGCACTGACAGTGCTGACTCTGTGGGGGAGCACTGACAGTGCTGGCTGTGTGGTGGGAGAACTGACAGTGCTGGCTGTGAGGGTGGAGCACTGACAGTGCTGGTTGTGTGGGGGGAGCACTGACAGTGCTGGCTGTGTGGGGGAGCACGGGCAGTGCTGGCTGTGTGGGTGGAGCACTGACAGTGCTGGCTGTGTGGGGAGCACTGACAGTGCTGGCTGTGTGGGGGGATCACTGATAGTGCTGGCTCTGTGGTGGGAGCACTGACAGTGCTGGCTGTATGGGGAGCACTGACAGTGCTGGCTGTGTGGGGGGACCACTGACAGTGCTGGCTGTGTGGGGGAGCACTGGCAGTGCTGGCTGTGTGGTGGGAGCACTGACAGTGCTGGCTGTGTGGTGGGAGCACTGACAGTGCTGGCTGTGTGGTGAGAGCACTGACAGTGCTGGCTGTGTGGTGGGAGCACTGACAGTGCTGGCTGTGTGGTGGGAGCACTGCCAGTGCTGGCTGTGTGGTGAGAGCACTGACAGTGCTGGCTGTGTGGGAGGAGCACAGTCAGTGCTGGCTGTGTGGGGGGCACTGACAGTGATGTCTGTGTGGGGGAAGCACTGACAGTGCTGGCTGTGTGGTGAGAGCACTGACAGTGCTGGCTGTGTGTGGTAGCACTGACAGTCCTGGCTGTGTGGGGGGAGCACTGACAGTGCTGGCTGTATGGGGGGAGCACTGACAGTGCTGGCTGTGTGGTGAGAGCACTGACAGTGCTGGCTGTGTGGGGGGAGCACTGACAGTGCTGGCTGTGTGGGGTAGCACTGACAGTGCTGGCTGTGTGGTGGGAGCTCTGACAGTGCTTGCTACGTGGGTGGAGAACTGGCAGTGCTGGCTGTTGGGGAGCATTGATAGTGCTGGCTATGTGGGGTGGGGGCACTGACAGTGCTGGCTGTGTGGTGGGAGTACTGACAGTGCTGGTTGTGTGGTGGGGGCACTGACAGTGCTGGCTGTGTGGTGGGAGTACTGACAGTGCTGGCTGTGTGGGGGAGCACTGACAGTGCTGGCTGTGTGGGGAGCACTGACAGTGTTGGCTGTGTGGGGAGCACTGACAGTGCTGGCTGTGTGGTGGGAGCACTGACAGTGCTGGCTCTGTGGGGGAGCGCTGTCAGTGCTGGCTGTGTGGGGGGAGCACTGGCAGTGCTGGCTGTGTGGGTGAAGCACGGACCGGGCTGGCTGTGTGGGGAGCACTGACAATGCTGGCTGTGTGGTGGGAGCACTGACAGTGCTGGCTGTGTGGTGGGAGCACTGACAGTGCTGGCTGTGTGGTGGGAGCACTCACAGTGCTGGCTGTATGGGAGCACTGACAGTGCTGGCAGTGTGGTGGGAGCACTGACAGTGCTGGCTGTGTGGTGGGAGCACTGACAGTGCTGGCTGTGTGGTGGGAGCACTGGCAGTGCTGGCTGTGTGGGGGAGCATTGACAGTGCTGGCTGTATGGGGTGCACTGACTGTGCTGGCTGTGTGGGGGGGCACTGGCAGTGCTGGCTGTGTGGTGGGAGCACTGACAGTGCTGGCTGTGTGGTGGGAGCACTGACAGTGCTGGCTGTGTGGTGGGAGCACTGACAGTGCTGTCTGTGTGGTGGGAGCACTGACTGTGCTGGCTGTGTGGGGGAGCACTGGCAGTGTTGGCTGTGTGGTGGGAGCACTGACAGTGATGGCTGTGTGGTGGGAGCACTGACTGTGCTGGTTGTGTGGGCGATCACTGGCAGTGCTGGCTGTGTGGTGGGAGCTCTGACAGTGCTGGCTGTGTGGTGGGAGCACTGGCAGTGCTGGCTGTGTGGTGGGAGCACTGACAGTGCTGGCTGTGTGGGGAGCACTGACAGTGCTGGCTGTGTGGTGGGAGCCCTGACATTGCTGGCTGTGTGGGGGGAGCACAGACAGTGCTGTGTGTGTGGGGGGAGCACTGACAGTGCTGTCTGTGTGGGGGAGCCCTGACAGTTCTGTCTGCGTGGGGGGAGCACTGACAGTGCTGGCTGTGTGGTGAGAGAACTGACAATGCTGGCTGTGTGGGGGGAGGACTGGCAGTGCTGGCTGTGTGGGGGAGCACTGACAGTGCTGGCTGTGTGGGGAGCACTGACAGTGCTGGCTGTGTGGGGGGAGCACTGACAGTGCAGGCTGTGTGGGGGAGCACTGACAGTGCTGGCTGTGTGGGGGAGCACTGACAGTGCTGGCTGTGTGGTGGGAGCACGGACAGTGCTGGCTGTGTGGGGGGAGCACTGACAGTGCTGGCTTTGTGGGGGACCACTGACAGTGCTGGCTGTGTGGGGGGAGGACTGACAGTGCTGGCTGTGTGGTGGGAGCACTGACAGTGCTGGCTGTGTGGGGGGAGCACTGACAGTGCTGGCTGTGAGGTGTGGGAGCACAGACAGTGCTGGCTTTGTGGGGGAGCACTGACAGTGCTGGCTGTGTGGGTGGAGGACTGACAGTGCTGGCTGTGTGGGGGAGCACTGACAGTGCTGGCTGTGTGGTGGGAGCACTGACAGTGCTGGCTGTGTGGGGGGAGGACTGACAGTGCTGGCTGTATGGTGGGAGCACTGACAGTGCTGCCTGTGTGGGGGAGCACTGACAGTGCTGGCTGTGTGGTGGGAGCACTGACAGTGCTGGCTGTGTGGTGGGAGAACTGACAGTGCTGGCTGTGTGGGGGGAGCACTGACAGTGCTGGCTGACAGACAGAAACACAGACAGAGAGAGAATTGGACAGATACAGGCAGAGACACAGGCAGAGATTTACCGTTCTGCATTACCAGGAGAGACTGTCGGTGGGTGGGTGTGACTCCCCCATGGCCGATCAGTTGGATCAGTTTGACTCCTCCATGGCCGATCAGCTGGGTCTGTGTGACTCCCCCATGGCCGATGAGCTGGATCTGTGTGACTCCCCCATGGCCGATCAGCTGGGTCATTGTGACTCCCCCATGGCCGATCAACTGGTTCAGTGTGACTCCCCATGGCCCGTCAGCTGTGTGTGTGCTTCCCCCCAGTGCCGATCAGCTGGGTGTGTGCTTCCCCACATTGCCGATCAACTGGGTGTGTGTGACTCCCCCAATGCCGATCAGCTGGATGTGTGCCTCTCCCCATTGCCGATCAGCTGGGTGTGTGCCTCTCCCCATTTCCGATCAGCTGGGTGTGTGCCTCCACCATGGACAGTCAGCTGGGTGTGTGTGACTCCCCCATTGCCGATCAGCTGGGTGTGTGCTTCCCCCCATTGCCGATCAGCTGGGTCTGTCCTTCCCCGCACTGCCGATCAGCTGTGTGTGTGCTTCCCCGCACTGCCGATCAGCTGGGTGGGTGCCTCACACCTAAACACAGTCTGTGCAGCAGAATGTGCCCCAGATAGAGACAGAGACTGAGACACTGACAGACACGGAGATACAGACAGAGATAGAGAGTGAGACACAGAGACCGACAGACACAGAGACACAGACAGAGACAGAGACAGAGACTGAGACACAGACAGACACAAAGACACAGAGAGAGATAGACAGACACAGAGACACAGACAGAGATACAGACAGAGACACAGACATAGACAGAGACACAGACAGACGAAGACACAGACAAACACAGAGACACAGACAGAGACACAGAGAGAGACAGGGACACAGACAGAGACAGGGACACAGACAGAGACAGAGACACAGACAGAGACAGGGACACAGACAGAGACAGGGACAGAGACAGAGATACAAATAGAGACACAGAGAGAGACAGAGACACAGGCAGAGACAGAGACAGGGACAGACAGGGAGACAGATAGAGAGACACAGACAGACACAGCTACACAGACAGAGACACAGACAGAGTTTGGAGGGAGCATTTCCAGTGCTGTCCGTGTGGGGAGCACTGACAGTGCTGGCTGTGTGGTGGGAGCACTGACACTGCTGGCTGTGTGGGGTAGCACTGGAAGTGCTGGCTGTGTGGGGGAGCACTGACAGTGCTGGCTGTGTGGGGGAGCACTGACAGTGCTGGCTGTGTGGTGGGAGCACTGACAGTGCTGGCTGTGTGGGGGGAGCACTGACAGTGCTGGCTGTGAGGGGGGAGCACTGACAGTGCTGGCTGTGTGGGGGGAGCACTGACAGTGCTGGCTGTGTGGTGGGAGCACTGACAGTGCTGGCTGTGTGGGGGAGCACTGACAGTGCTGGCTGAGTGGTGGGAGCACTGACAGTGCTGGCTGTGTGGGGGAGCACTGACAGTGCTGGCTGTGTGGGGGAGCACTGACAGTGCTGGCTGTGTGGGGGGAGCACTGACAGTGCTGGCTGTCTGGGGGGAGCACTGACAGTGCTGGCTGTGTGGTGGGAGCACTGACAGTGCTGGCTGTGTGGGGGAGCACTGACGGTGCTGGCTGAGTGGTGGGAGCACTGACAGTGCTGGCTGTGTGGGGGAGCACTGACATGCTGGCTGTATGGGGGGGAGCACTGACAGTGCTGGATGTGTGGGGGAGCACTGGCAGTGCTGTCTGTGTGGGGAGCACTGACAGTGCTGGCTGTGTGGGGGAGCACTGACAGTGCTAGCTCTGTGGGAGAGCACTGGCAGTGCTGGCTGTGTGGGGCGCACTCTCAGTGCTGACTGTGGGTGGAGTACTGGCAGTGCTGGCTGTGTGGTGGGAGCACTGACAATGCTGGCTGTGGGGAGCACTGACAGTGCTGGCTGTGTGGGGTGGGGTCACTGACAGTGCTGGCTGTGGGGGGAGCACTGACAGTGCTGGCTGTGTGGTGGGAGCACTGACAGTGCTGGCTCTGTGGGGGAGCACTGACAGTGCTGGCTGTGAGGGTGGAGCACTGACAGTGCTGGTTGTGTGGGGGGAGCACTGACAGTGCTGGCTGTGTGGGGGAGCACGGGCAGTGCTGGCTGTGTGGGTGGAGCACTGACAGTGCTGGCTGTGTGGGGAGCACTGACAGTGCTGGCTGTGTGGGGGGATCACTGATAGTGCTGGCTCTGTGGTGGGAGCACTGACAGTGCTGGCTGTATGGGGAGCACTGACAGTGCTGGCTGTGTGGGGGGACCACTGACAGTGCTGGCTGTGTGGGGGAGCACTGGCAGTGCTGGCTGTGTGGTGGGAGCACTGACAGTGCTGGCTGTGTGGTGGGAGCACTGACAGTGCTGGCTGTGTGGTGAGAGCACTGACAGTGCTGGCTGTGTGGTGGGAGCACTGACAGTGCTGGCTCTGTGGGGGAGCACTGACAGTGCTGGCTGTGTGGTGGGAGAACTGACAGTGCTGGCTGTGAGGGTGGAGCACTGACAGTGCTGGTTGTGTGGGGGGAGCACTGACAGTGCTGGCTGTGTGGGGGAAGCACTGACAGTGCTGGCTGTGTGGTGAGAGCACTGACAGTGCTGGCTGTGTGTGGTAGCACTGACAGTCCTGGCTGTGTGGGGGGAGCACTGACAGTGCTGGCTGTATGGGGGAGCACTGACAGTGCTGGCTGTGTGGTGAGAGCACTGACAGTGCTGGCTGTGTGGGGGGAGCACTGACAGTGCTGGCTGTGTGGGGTAGCACTGACAGTGCTGGCTGTGTGGTGGGAGCTCTGACAGTGCTTGCTACGTGGGTGGAGAACTGGCAGTGCTGGCTGTTGGGGAGCATTGATAGTGCTGGCTGTGTGGGGTGGGGGCACTGACAGTGCTGGCTGTGTGGTGGGAGTACTGACAGTGCTGGTTGTGTGGTGGGGGCACTGACAGTGCTGGCTGTGTGGTGGGAGTACTGACAGTGCTGGCTGTGTGGGGGAGCACTGACAGTGCTGGCTGTGTGGGGAGCACTGACAGTGTTGGCTGTGTGGGGAGCACTGACAGTGCTGGCTGTGTGGTGGGAGCACTGACAGTGCAGGGTCTGTGGGGGAGCACTGTCAGTGCTGGCTGTGTGGGGAGCACTGGCAGTGCTGGCTGTGTGGGTGAAGCACGGACCGGGCTGGCTGTGTGGGGAGCACTGACAATGCTGGCTGTGTGGTGGGAGCACTGACAGTGCTGGCTGTGTGGTGGGAGCACTGACAGTGCTGGCTGTGTGGTGGGAGCACTGACAGTGCTGGCTGTATGGGAGCACTGACAGTGCTGGCTGTGTGGTGGGAGCACTGACAGTGCTGGCTGTGTGGTGGGAGCACTGACAGTGCTGGCTGTGTGGTGGGAGCACTGGCAGTGCTGGCTGTGTGGGGGAGCATTGACAGTGCTGGCTGTATGGGGAGCACTGACTGTGCTGGCTGTGTGGGGGGGCACTGGCAGTGCTGGCTGTGTGGTGGGAGCACTGACAGTGCTGGCTGTGTGGTGGGAGCACTGACAGTGCTGGCTGTGTGGTGGGAGCACTGACAGTGCTGTCTGTGTGGTGGGAGCACTGACTGTGCTGGCTGTGTGGGGGAGCACTGGCAGTGTTGGCTGTGTGGTGGGAGCACTGACAGTGATGGCTGTGTGGTGGGAGCACTGACTGTGCTGGTTGTGTGGGGGATCACTGGCAGTGGTGGCTGTGTGGTGGGAGCTCTGACAGTGCTGGCTGTGTGTTGGGAGCACTGGCAGTGCTGGCTGTGTGGTGGGAGCACTGACAGTGCTGGCTGTGTGGGGAGCACTGACAGTGCTGGCTGTGTGGTGGGAGCCCTGACATTGCTGGCTGTGTGGGGGGAGCACAGACAGTGCTGGGTGTGTGGGGGGAGCACTGACAGTGCTGTCTGTGTGGGGGAGCCCTGACAGTTCTGTCTGCGTGGGGGGAGCACTGACAGTGCTGGCTGTGTGGTGAGAGAACTGGCAATGCTGGCTGTGTGGTGGGAGCACTGACAGTGCTGGCTGTGTGGGGGGAGGACTGACAGTGCTGGCTGTGTGGGGGAGCACTGACAGTGCTGGCTGTGTGGGGAGCACTGACAGTGCTGGCTGTGTGGGGGGAGCACTGACAGTGCAGGCTGTGTGGGGGAGCACTGACAGTGCTGACTGTGTGGGGGAGCACTGACAGTGCTGGCTGTGTGGTGGGAGCACTGA
This sequence comes from Scyliorhinus torazame, assembly GCF_047496885.1. Taxonomy (NCBI): domain Eukaryota; kingdom Metazoa; phylum Chordata; class Chondrichthyes; order Carcharhiniformes; family Scyliorhinidae; genus Scyliorhinus; species Scyliorhinus torazame. The sequence continues at coordinate 34,039 of NW_027308161.1, read as the reverse complement.
CAGTGCTGGCTGTGTGGGGGGAGCACTGACAGTGCTGGCTTTGTGGGGGACCACTGACAGTGCTGGCTGTGTGGGGGGAGGACTGACAGTGCTGGCTGTGTGGTGGGAGCACTGACAGTGCTGGCTGTGTGGGGGGAGCACTGACAGTGCTGGCTGTGTGGTGTGGGAGCACAGACAGTGCTGGCTTTGTGGGGGAGCACTGACAGTGCTGGCTGTGTGGGTGGAGGACTGACAGTGCTGGCTGTGTGGGGGAGCACTGACAGTGCTGGCTGTGTGGTGGGAGCACTGACAGTGCTGGCTGTGTGGGGGGAGGACTGACAGTGCTGGCTGTATGGTGGGAGCACTGACAGTGCTGCCTGTGTGGGGGAGCACTGACAGTGCTGGCTGTGTGGTGGGAGAACTGACAGTGCTGGCTGTGTGGGGGGAGCACTGACAGTGCTGGCTGACAGACAGAAACACAGACAGAGAGAGAATTGGACAGATACAGGCAGAGACAAAGGCAGAGATTTCCCATTCTGCATTACCAGGAGAGACTGTCGGTGGGTGGGTGTGACTCCCCCATGGCCGATCAGTTGGATCAGTTTGACTCCTCCATGGCCGATCAGCTGGGTCTGTGTGACTCCCCCATGGCCGATGAGCTGGATCTGTGTGACTCCCCCATGGCCGATCAGCTGGGTCATTGTGACTCCCCCATGGCCGATCAACTGGTTCAGTGTGACTCCCCATGGCCCGTCAGCTGTGTGTGTGCTTCGCCCCAGTGCCGATCAGCTGGGTGTGTGCTTCCCCACATTGCCGATCAACTGGGTGTGTGTGACTCCCCCAATGCCGATCAGCTGGATGTGTGCCTCTCCCCATTGCCGATCAGCTGGATGTGTGCCTCTCCCCATTGCCGATCAGCTGGGTGTGTGCCTCTCCCCATTTCCGATCAGCTGGGTGTGTGCCTCCACCATGGCCAGTCAGCTGGGTGTGTGTGACTCCCCCATTGCCGATCAGCTGGGTGTGTGCTTCCCCCCATTGCCGATCAGCTGGGTCTGTCCTTCCCCGCACTGCCGATCAGCTGTGTGTGTGCTTCCCCGCACTGCCGATCAGCTGGGTGGGTGCCTCACACCTAAACACAGTCTGTGCAGCAGAATGTGCCCCAGATAGAGACAGAGACTGAGACACTGACAGACACGGAGATACAGACAGAGATAGAGAGTGAGACACAGAGACCGACAGACACAGAGACACAGACAGAGACAGAGACAGAGACTGAGACACAGACAGACACAAAGACACAGAGAGAGATAGACAGACACAGAGACACAGACAGAGATACGGACAGAGACACAGACATAGACAGAGACACAGACAGACGAAGACACAGACAAACACAGAGACACAGACAGAGACACAGAGAGAGACAGGGACACAGACAGAGACAGGGACACAGACAGAGACAGAGACACAGACAGAGACAGGGACACAGACAGAGACAGGGACAGAGACAGAGATACAGACAGAGACACAGAGAGAGACAGAGACACAGGCAGAGACAGGGACAGAGAGGTAGACAGATAGAGAGACACAGACAGACACAGCTACACAGACAGAGACACAGACAGAGTTTGGAGGGAGCATTTCCAGTGCTGTCCGTGTGGGGAGCACTGACAGTGCTGGCTGTGTGGTCGGAGCACTGACAGTGCTGGCTGTGTGGGGTAGCACTGGAAGTGCTGGCTGTGTGGGGGAGCACTGACAGTGCTGGCTGTGTGGGGGGAGCACTGACAGTGCTGGCTGTGTGGTGGGAGCACTGAAAGTGCTGGCTGTGTGGGGGGAGCACTGACAGTGCTGGCTGTGTGGGGGAGCACTGACAGTGCTGGCTGTGTGGGGGAGCACTGACAGTGCTGGCTGTGTGGTGGGAGCACTGACAGTGCTGGCTGTGTGGGGGAGCACTGACAGTGCTGGCTGAGTGGTGGGAGCACTGACGGTGCTGGCTGTGTGGGGGAGCACTGAAAGTGCTGGCTGTGTGGGGGAGCACTGACAGTGCTGGCTGTGTGGGTGGAGCACTGACAGTGCTGGCTGTGTGGGGGGAGCACTGACAGTGCTGGCTGTGTGGTGGGAGCACTGACAGTGCTGGCTGTGTGGGGGAGCACTGACGGTGCTGGCTGAGTGGTGGGAGCACTGACAGTGCTGGCTGTGTGGGGGAGCACTGACAGTGCTGGCTGTATGGGGGGGAGCACTGACAGTGCTGGATGTGTGGGGGAGCACTGGCAGTGCTGTCTGTGTGGGGAGCACTGACAGTGCTGGTTGTGTGGTGGGAGCACTGACAGTGCTGGCTGTGTGGGGGAGCACTGACAGTGCTAGCTCTGTGGGAGAGCACTGGCAGTGCTGGCTGTGTGGGGCGCACTCTCAGTGCTGACTGTGGGTGGAGAACTGGCAGTGCTGGCTGTGTGGTGGGAGCACTGACAATGCTGGCTGTGGGGAGCACTGACAGTGCTGGCTGTGTGGGGTGGGGTCACTGACAGTGCTGGCTGTGGGGGGAGCACTGACAGTGCTGGCTGTGTGGTGGGAGCACTGACAGTGCTGGCTGTGTGGGGGAGCACTGACAGTGCTGGCTGTGTGGTGGGAGCACTGACAGTGCTGGCTGTGTGGGGGAGCACTGACGGTGCTGGCTGAGTGGTGGGAGCACTGACAGTGCTGGCTGTGTGGGGGGTGGACTGACAGTGCTGGCTGTGTGGGGGAGCACTGACAGTGCTGGCTGTGTGGGGGAGCACTGACAGTGCTGGCTGTGTGGGGGGAGCACTGACAGTGCAGGCTGTGTGGGGGAGCACTGACAGTGCTGGCTGTGTGGGGGAGCACTGACAGTGCTGGCTGTGTGGTGGGAGCACTGACAGTGCTGGCTGTGTGGGGGGAGCACTGACAGTGCTGGCTTTGTGGGGGAGCACTGACAGTGCTGGCTGTGTGGGGGGAGGACTGACAGTGCTGGCTGTGTGGTGGGAGCACTGACAGTGCTGGCTGTGTGGGGGGAGCACTGACAGTGCTGGCTGTGTGGTGTGGGAGCACAGACTGTGCTGGCTTTGTGGGGGAGCACTGACAGTGCTGGCTGTGTGGGTGGAGGACTGACAGTGCTGGCTGTGTGGGGGAGCACTGACAGTGCTGCCTGTGTGGTGGGAGCACTGACAGTGCTGGCTGGGTGGGGGGAGGACTGACAGTGCTGGCTGTATGGTGGGAGTACTGACAGTGCTGCCTGTGTGGGGGAGCACTGACAGTGCTGGCTGTGTGGTGGGAGCACTGACAGTGCTGGCTGTGTGGTGGGAGAACTGACAGTGCTGGCTGTGTGGGGGGGAGCACTGACAGTGCTGGCTGACAGACAGAAACACAGACAGAGAGAGAATTGGACAGATACAGGCAGAGACACAGGCAGAGATTTACCATTCTGCATTACCAGGAGAGACTGTCGGTGGGTGGGTGTGACTCCCCCATGGCCGATCAGTTGGATCAGTTTGACTCCCCCATGGCCGATCAGCTGGGTCTGTGTGACTCCCCCATGGCCGATGAGCTGGATCTGTGTGACTCCCCCATGGCCGATCAGCTGGGTCATTGTGACTCCCCCATGGCCGATCAACTGGTTCTGTGTGACTCCCCATGGCCCGTCAGCTGTGTGTGTGCTTCCCCCCAGTGCCGATCAGCTGGGTGTGTGCTTCCCCACATTGCCGATCAACTGGGTGTGTGTGACTCCCCCAATGCCGATCAGCTGGATGTGTGCCTCTCCCCATTGCCGATCAGCTGGATGTGTGCCTCTCCCCATTGCCGATCAGCTGGGTGTGTGCCTCTCCCCATTTCCGATCAGCTGGGTGTGTGCCTCCACCATGGACAGTCAGCTGGGTGTGTGTGACTCCCCCATTGCCGATCAGCTGGGTGTGTGCTTCCCCCCATTGCCGATCAGCTGGGTCTGTCCTTCCCCGCACTGACGATCAGCTGTGTGTGTGCTTCCCCGCACTGCCGATCAGTTGGGTGGGTGCCTCACACCTAAACACAGTCTGTGCAGCAGAATGTGCCCCAGATAGAGACAGAGACTGAGACACTGACAGACACGGAGATACAGACAGAGATAGAGAGTGAGACACAGAGACCGACAGACACAGAGACACAGACAGAGACAGAGACAGAGACTGAGACACAGACAGACACAAAGACACAGAGAGAGATAGACAGACACAGAGACACAGACAGAGATACAGACAGAGACACAGACATAGACAGAGACACAGACAGACGAAGACACAGACAAACACAGAGACACAGACAGAGACACAGAGAGAGACAGGGACACAGACAGAGACAGGGACACAGACAGAGACAGAGACACAGACAGAGACAGGGACACAGACAGAGACAGGGACAGAGACACAGACAGAGACACAGAGAGAGACAGAGACACAGGCAGAGACAGAGACAGGGACAGAGAGGGAGACAGATAGAGAGACACAGACAGACACAGCTACACAGACAGAGGCACAGACAGAGTTTGGAGGGAGCATTTCCAGTGCTGTCCGTGTGGGGAGCACTGACAGTGCTGGCTGTGTGGTGGGAGCACTGACAGTGCTGGCTGTGTGGGGTAGCACTGGAAGTGCTGGCTGTGTGGGGGAGCACTGACAGTGCTGGCTGTGTGGGGGGAGCACTGACAGTGCTGGCTGTGTGGTGGGAGCACTGACAGTGCTGGCTGTGTGGGGGGAGCACTGACAGTGCTGGCTGTGTGGGGGAGCACTGACAGTGCTGGCTGTGTGGGGGGGAGCACTGACAGTGCTGGCTGTGTGGTGGGAGCAAAGACAGTGCTGGCTGTGTGGGGGAGCACTGACAGTGCTCGCTGAGTGGTGGGAGCACTGACAGTGCTGGCTGTGTGGGGGAGCACTGACAGTGCTGGCTGTGTGGGGGAGCACTGATAGTGCTGGCTGTGTGGGGGAGCACTGACAGTGCTGGCTGTGTGGGGGGAGCACTGACAGTGCTGGCTGTGTGGTGGGAGCACTGACAGTGCTGGCTGTGTGGGGGAGCACTGACGGTGCTGGCTGAGTGGTGGGAGCACTGACAGTGCTGGCTGTGTGGGGGAGCACTGACAGTGCTGGCAGTATGGGGGGGAGCACTGACAGTGCTGGATGTGTGGGGGAGCACTGGCAGTGCTGTCTGTGTGGGGAGCACTGACAGTGCTGGTTGTGTGGTGGGAGCACTGACAGTGCTGGCTGTGTGGGGGAGCACTGACAGTGCTAGCTCTGTGGGAGAGCACTGGCAGTGCTGGCTGTGTGGGGCGCACTCTCAGTGCTAACTGTGGGTGGAGAACTGGCATTTCTGGCTGTGTGGTGGGAGCACTGACAATGCTGGCTGTGGGGAGCACTGACAGTGCTGGCTGTGTGGGGTGGGGTCACTGACAGTGCTGGCTGTGGGGGGAGCACTGACAGTGCTGGCTGTGTGGTGGGAGCACTGACAGTGCTGGCTCTGTGGGGGAGCACTGACTGTGCTGGCTGTGTGGTGGGAGAACTGAAAGTGCTGGCTGTGAGGGTGGAGCACTGACAGTGCTGGTTGTGTGGGGGGAGCACTGACAGTGCTGGCTGTGTGGGGGAGCACGGGCAGTGCTGGCTGTGTGGGTGGAGCAGTAACAGTGCTGGCTGTGTGGGGAGCACTGACAGTGCTGGCTGTGTGGGGGGAGCACTGATAGTGCTGGCTCTGTGGTGGGAGCACTGACAGTGCTGGCTGTATGGGGAGCACTGACTGTGCTGGCTGTGTGGGAGGACCACTGACAGTGCTGGCTGTGTGGGGGGAGCACTGGCAGTGCTGGCTGTGTGGTGGGAGCACTGACAGTGCTGGCTGTGTGGTGGGAGCACTGACAGTGCTGGCTGTGTGGTGAGAGCACTGACAGTGCTGGCTGTGTGGTGGGAGCACTGACAGTGCTGGCTGTGTGGTGGGAGCACTGACAGTGCTGGCTGTGTGGTGAGAGCACTGACAGTGCTGGCTGTGTGGGAGGAGCACAGTCAGTGCTGGCTGTGTGGGGGGCACTGACAGTGATGTCTGTGTGGGGGAAGCACTGACAGTGCTGGCTGTGTGGTGAGAGCTCTGACAGTGCTGGCTGTGTGTGGTAGCACTGACAGTCCTGGCTGTGTGGGGGGAGCACTGACAGTGCTGGCTGTATGGGGGGAGCACTGACAGTGCTGGCTGTGTGGTGAGAGCACTGACAGTGCTGGCTGTGTGGGGGGACCACTGACAGTGCTGGCTGTGTGGGGTCGCACTGACAGTGCTGGCTGTGTGGTGGGAGCTCTGACAGTGCTTGCTACGTGGGTGGAGAACTGGCAATGCTGGCTGTTGGGGAGCATTGATAGTGCTGGCTGTGTGGGGTGGGGGCACTGACAGTGCTGGCTGTGTGGTGGGAGTACTGACAGTGCTGGTTGTGTGGTGGGGGCACTGACAGTGCTGGCTGTGTGGTGGGAGTACTGACAGTGCTGGCTGTGTGGGGGAGCACTGACAGTGCTGGCTGTGTGGGGAGCACTGACAGTGTTGGCTGTGTGGGGAGCACTGACAGTGCTGGCTGTGTGGTGGGAGCACTGACAGTGCTGGCTCTGTGGGGGAGCACTGTCAGTGCTGGCTGTGTGGGGGGAGCACTGGCAGTGCTGGCTGTGTGGGTGAAGCACGGACCGGGCTGGCTGTGTGGGGAGCACTGACAATGCTGGCTGTGTGGTGGGAGCACTGACAGTGCTGGCTGTGTGGTGGGAGCACTGACAGTGCTGGCTGCGTGGTGGGAGCACTCACAGTGCTGGCTGTATGGGAGCACTGACAGTGCTGGCTGTGTGGGGGGAGCACTGACAGTGCTGGCTGACAGACAGAAACACAGACAGAGAGAGAATTGGACAGATACAGGCAGAGACACAGGCAGAGATTTACCATTCTGCATTACCAGGAGAGACTGTCGGTGGGTGGGTGTGACTCCCCCATGGCCGATCAGTTGGATCAGTTTGACTCCCCCATGGCCGATCAGCTGGGTCTGTGTGACTCCCCCATGGCCGATGAGCTGGATCTGTGTGACTCCCCCATGGCCGATCAGCTGGGTCATTGTGACTCCCCCATGGCCGATCAACTGGTTCAGTGTGACTCCCCATGGCCCGTCAGCTGTGTGTGTGCTTCCCCCCAGTGCCGATCAGCTGGGTGTGTGCTTCCCCACATTGCCGATCAACTGGGTGTGTGTGACTCTCCCAATGCCGATCAGCTGGATGTGTGCCTCTCCCCATTGCCGATCAGCTGGATGTGTGCCTCTCCCCATTGCCGATCAGCTGGGTGTGTGCCTCTCCCCATTTCCGATCAGCTGGGTGTGTGCCTCCACCATGGACAGTCAGCTGGGTGTGTGTGACTCCCCCATTGCCGATCAGCTGGGTGTGTGCTTCCCCCCATTGCCGATCAGCTGGGTCTGTCCTTCCCCGCACTGCCGATCAGCTGTGTGTGTGCTTCCCCGCACTGCCGATCAGCTGGGTGGGTGCCTCACACCTAAACACAGTCTGTGCAGCAGAATGTGCCCCAGATAGAGACAGAGACTGAGACACTGACAGACACGGAGATACAGACAGAGATAGAGAGTGAGACACAGAGACCGACAGACACAGAGACACAGACAGAGACAGAGACAGAGACTGAGACACAGACAGACACAAAGACACAGAGAGAGATAGACAGACACAGAGACACAGACAGAGATACAGACAGAGACACAGACATAGACAGAGACACAGACAGACGAAGACACAGACAAACACAGAGACACAGACAGAGACACAGAGAGAGACAGGGACACAGACAGAGACAGGGACACAGACAGAGACAGGGACAGAGACAGAGATACAGACAGAGACAGAGACAGGGACAGAGAGGGAGACAGATAGAGAGACACAGACAGACACAGCTACACAGACAGAGACACAGACAGAGTTTGGAGGGAGCATTTCCAGTGCTGTCCGTGTGGGGAGCACTGACAGTGCTGGCTGTGTGGTGGGAGCACTGACAGTGCTGGCTGTGTGGGGTAGCACTGGAAGTGCTGGCTGTGTGGGGGAGCACTGACAGTGCTGGCTGTGTGGGGGGAGCACTGACAGTGCTGGCTGTGTGGTGGGAGCACTGACAGTGCTGGCTGTGTGGGGGGAGCACTGACAGTGCTGGCTGTGTGGGGGGAGCACTGACAGTGCTGGCTGTGTGGGGGGAGCACTGACAGTGCTGGCTGTGTGGTGGGAGCACTGACAGTGCTGGCTGTGTGGGGGAGCACTGACAGTGCTGGCTGAGTGGTGGGAGCACTGACAGTGCTGGCTGTGTGGGGGAGCACTGACAGTGCTGGCTGTGTGGGGGAGCACTGACAGTGCTGGCTGTGTGGGGGGAGCACTGACAGTGCTGGCTGTGTGGGGGGAGCACTGACAGTGCTGGCTGTGTGGTGGGAGCACTGACAGTGCTGGCTGTGTGGTGGAGCACTAACGGTGCTGGCTGAGTGGTGGGAGCACTGACAGTGCTGGCTGTGTGGGGGAGCACTGACAGTGCTGGCTGTATGGGGGGGAGCACTGACAGTGCTGGATGTGTGGGGGAGCACTGGCAGTGCTGTCTGTGTGGGGAGCACTGACAGTGCTGGTTGTGTGGTGGGAGCACTGACAGTGCTGGCTGTGTGGGGGAGCACTGACAGTGCTAGCTCTGTGGGAGAGCACTGGCAGTGCTGGCTGTGTGGGGCGCACTCTCAGTGCTGACTGTGGGTGGAGAACTGGCAGTGCTGGCTGTGTGGTGGGAGCACTGACAATGCTGGCTGTGGAGAGCACTGACAGTGCTGGCTGTGTGGGGTGGGGTCACTGACAGTGCTGGCTGTGGGGGGAACACTGACAGTGCTGGCTGTGTGGTGGGAGAACTGACAGTGCTGGCTGTGAGGGTGGAGCACTGACAGTGCTGGTTGTGTGGGGGGAGCACTGACAGTGCTGGCTGTGTGGGGGAGCACGGGCAGTGCTGGCTGTGTGGGTGGAGCACTGACAGTGCTGGCTGTGTGGGGAGCACTGACAGTGCTGGCTGTGTGGGGGGAGCACTGATAGTGCTGGCTCTGTGGTGGGAGCACTGACAGTGCTGGCTGTATGGGGAGCACTGACAGTGCTGGCTGTGTGGGGGGACCACTGACAGTGCTGGCTGTGTGGGGGGAGCACTGGCAGTGCTGGCTATGTGTTGGGAGCACTGACAGTGCTGGCTGTGTGGTGGGAGCACTAACAGTGCTGGCTGTGTGGTGAGAGCACTGACAGTGCTGGCTGTGTGGTGGGAGCACTGACAGTGCTGGCTGTGTGGTGGGAGCACTGACAGTGCTGGCTGTGTGGTGAGAGCACTGACAGTGCTGGCTGTGTGGGAGGAGCACAGTCAGCGCTGGCTGTGTGGGGGGCACTGGAAGTGCTGGCTGTGTGGGGGAGCACTGACAGTGCTGGCTGTGTGGGGGGAGCACTGACAGTGCTGGCTGTGTGGTGGGAGCACTGACAGTGCTGGCTGTGTGGGGGGAGCACTGACAGTGCTGGCTGTGTGGGGGGAGCACTGACAGTGCTGGCTGTGTGGGGGGAGCACTGACAGTGCTGGCTGTGTGGTGGGAGCACTGACAGTGCTGGCTGTGTGGGGGAGCACTGACAGTGCTGGCTGAGTGGTGGGAGCACTGACAGTGCTGGCTGTGTGGGGGAGCACTGACAGTGCTGGCTGTGTGGGGGAGCACTGACAGTGCTGGCTGTGTGGGGGGAGCACTGACAGTGCTGGCTGTGTGGGGGGAGCACTGACAGTGCTGGCTGTGTGGTGGGAGCACTGACAGTGCTGGCTGTGTGGTGGAGCACTAACGGTGCTGGCTGAGTGGTGGGAGCACTGACAGTGCTGGCTGTGTGGGGGAGCACTGACAGTGCTGGCTGTATGGGGGGGAGCACTGACAGTGCTGGATGTGTGGGGGAGCACTGGCAGTGCTGTCTGTGTGGGGAGCACTGACAGTGCTGGTTGTGTGGTGGGAGCACTGACAGTGCTGGCTGTGTGGGGGAGCACTGACAGTGCTAGCTCTGTGGGAGAGCACTGGCAGTGCTGGCTGTGTGGGGCGCACTCTCAGTGCTGACTGTGGGTGGAGAACTGGCAGTGCTGGCTGTGTGGTGGGAGCACTGACAATGCTGGCTGTGGGGAGCACTGACAGTGCTGGCTGTGTGGGGTGGGGTCACTGACAGTGCTGGCTGTGGGGGGAACACTGACAGTGCTGGCTGTGTGGTGGGAGCACTGACAGTGCTGGCTCTGTGGGGGAGCACTGACAGTGCTGGCTGTGTGGTGGGAGAACTGACAGTGCTGGCTGTGAGGGTGGAGCACTGACAGTGCTGGTTGTGTGGGGGGAGCACTGACAGTGCTGGCTGTGTGGGGGAGCACGGGCAGTGCTGGCTGTGTGGGTGGAGCACTGACAGTGCTGGCTGTGTGGGGAGCACTGACAGTGCTGGCTGTGTGGGGGGAGCACTGATAGTGCTGGCTCTGTGGTGGGAGCACTGACAGTGCTGGCTGTATGGGGAGCACTGACAGTGCTGGCTGTGTGGGGGGACCACTGACAGTGCTGGCTGTGTGGGGGGAGCACTGGCAGTGCTGGCTATGTGTTGGGAGCACTGACAGTGCTGGCTGTGTGGTGGGAGCACTGACAGTGCTGGCTGTGTGGTGAGAGCACTGACAGTGCTGGCTGTGTGGTGGGAGCACTGACAGTGCTGGCTGTGTGGTGGGAGCACTGACAGTGCTGGCTGTGTGGTGAGAGCACTGACAGTGCTGGCTGTGTGGGAGGAGCACAGTCAGTGCTGGCTGTGTGGGGGGCACTGACAGTGATGTCTGTGTGGGGGAAGTACTGACAGTGCTGGCTGTGTGGTGAGAGCACTGACAGTGCTGGCTGTGTGTGGTAGCACTGACAGTCCTGGCTGTGTGGGGGGAGCACTGACAGTGCTGGCTGTATGGGGGAGCACTGACAGTGCTGGCTGTGTGGTGAGAGCACTGACAGTGCTGGCTGTGTGGGGGGACCACTGACAGTGCTGGCTGTGTGGGGTAGCACTGACAGTGCTGGCTGTGTGGTGGGAGCTCTGACAGTGCTTGCTACGTGGGTGGAGAACTGGCAGTGCTGGCTGTTGGGGAGCATTGATAGTGCTGGCTGTGTGGGGTGGGGGCACTGACAGTGCTGGCTGTGTGGTGGGAGTACTGACAGTGCTGGTTGTGTGGTGGGGGCACTGACAGTGCTGGCTGTGTGGTGGGAGTACTGACAGTGCTGGCTGTGTGGGGGAGCACTGACAGTGCTGGCTGTGTGGGGAGCACTGACAGTGTTGGCTGTGTGGGGAGCACTGACAGTGCTGGCTGTGTGGTGGGAGCACTGACAGTGCTGGCTCTGTGGGGTAGCACTGTCAGTGCTGGCTGTGTGGGGGGAGCACTGGCAGTGCTAGCTGTGTGGGTGAAGCACGGACCGGGCTGGCTGTGTGGGGAGCACTGACAATGCTGGCTGTGTGGTGGGAGCACTGACAGTGCTGGCTGTGTGGTGGGAGCACTGACAGTGCTGGCTGTGTGGTGGGAGCACTCACAGTGCTGGCTGGATGGGAGCACTGACAGTGCTGGCTGTGTGGTGGGAGCACTGACAGTGCTGGCTGTGTGGTGGGAGCACTGACAGTGCTGGCTGTGTGGTGGGAGCACTGGCAGTGCTGGCTGTGTGGGGGAGCATTGACAGTGCTGGCTGTATGGGGAGCACTGACTGTGCTGGCTGTGTGGGGGGGGGGGCACTGGCAGTGCTGGCTGTGTGGTGGGAGCACTGACAGTGCTGGCTGTGTGGTGGGAGCACTGACAGTGCTGGCTGTGTGGTGGGAGCACTGACAGTGCTGTCTGTGTGATGGGAGCACTGACTGTGCTGGCTGTGTGGGGGAGCACTGGCAGTGCTGGCTGTGTGGGGGAGCACTGACAATGCTGGCTGTGCGGGAGTACTGATAGTGCTGGCTGTGTGGGGTGGGGGCACTGACAGTGCTGGCTGTGTGGTGGGAGTACTGATAGTGCTGGCAGTGTGGGGTGGGGGCACTGACCGTGCTGGCTGTGTGGTGGGAGCACTGACAGTGCCGACTGTATGGGGGGAGCACTGACAGTGTTGGCTGTGTGGGGTGGGAGCACTGACAGTGCTGGCTGTGTGGTGGGAGCACTGGCAGTGCCGACTGTGCGGGGGGAGCACTGACAGTGCTGTCTGTGTCGGGGAGGACTGACAGTGCTGGCTGTGTGGGGAGCACTGACAGTGCTGGCTGTGTGGGGGGAGCCCTGACAGTGCTGGCTGTGTGGTGGGAGCACTGCCAGTGCTGGCTGTGTGGTGGGAGCACTGACAGTGCTGGCTGTGTGGTGGGAGCACTGACAGTGCTGGCTGTATGGTGGGAGCACTGACAGTTCTGGCTGTGTGGGGAGCACTGACAGTGCTGGCTGTGTCGTGGGAGCACTGACAGTGCTGGCTGTGTGGTGGGAGCACTGACAGTGCTGGCTGTGTGGGGGTGCACTGACACTGCTGGCTATGTGGGGGGAGCACTGACAGGGCTGGCTATGCAGTGGGAGCACTGGCAGTGCTGGCTGTGTGTTGGGAGCACTGACAGTGCTGGCTGTGTGGGGGAGCACTGACAGTGCTAGCTGTGTGGGAGAGCACTGACAGTGCTGGCTCTGTGGGGAGAACTGACAGTGCTGGCTGAGTGGGGGTATCACTGACAGTGCTGTCTGTGTGGGGAGCACTGACAGTGCTGTCTGTGTGGGGAGCACAGACAGCACTGGCTGAGTGGGGAGCACTGACAGTGCTGGCTGTGTGGGGGAAGCACTGACACTGCTGGCTGTGTGGGGGGAGCACTGACAGTGCTGGCTGTGTGGGGGAGCACTGACAGTGCTGGCTGTGTGGTGGGAGCACTGACAGTGCTGGCTCTGTGGGGGAGCACTGACAGTGCTGGCTGTTTGGTGGGAGCACTGACAGTGTTGGCTCTGTGGGGAGCACTGACAGTGCTGGCTGTGTGATGGGAGCTCTGACAGTGCTGGCTGTGTGGTGGGTGCACTGGCAGTGCTGGCTGTGTGGGAGCACTGACAGTGCTGGCTGTGTGGTGGGAGCACTGACATTGCTGGTTGTGTGAGGGGAGCACAGAAAGTGCTGGCTGTGTGGGGAGCACTGACAGTGCTGTCTGTGTGGGGAGCACTGACAGTGCTGACTGTGTGGTGGAAGCACTGACAGTGCTGTCTGCGTGGGGGGAGCACTGACAGTGCTGGCTGTGTGGTGAGAGAACTGACAGTGCTGGCTGTGTGGTGGGAGCACTGACAGTGCTGCCTGTGTGGGGGGAAGCACTGACAGTGCTGGCTTTGTGGGGGAGCACTGACAGTGCTGGCTGTGTGGGGGAGGACTGACAGTGCTGGCTGTGTGGGGAGCACTGACAGTGCTGGCTCTGTGGGGAGCACTGACAGTGCGGGCTGAGTGGGGGTAGCACTGACAGTGCTGTCTGTGTGGGGAGCACTGACAGTGCTGTCTGTGTGGGGGGAGCACTGACAGTGCTGGCTGTGTGGGGGAGCACTGACAGTGCTGGCTGTGTGGGGGAAGCACTGACACTGCTGGCTGTGTGGGGGGGAGCACTGACAGTGCTGGCTGTGTGGGGGGAGCACTGACAGTGCTGTCTGTGTGGGGAGCACTGACAGTGCTGTCTGCGTGGGGGGAGCACTGACAGTGCTGGCTGTGTGGTGAGAGAACTGACAGTGCTGGCTGTGTGGTGGGAGCACTGACAGTGCTGCCTGTGTGGGGGGAAGCACTGACAGTGCTGGCTTTGTGGGGGAGCACTGACAGTGCTGGCTGTGTGGGGGAGGACTGACAGTGCTGGCTGTGTGGGGGAGCACTGACAGTGCTGGCTCTGTGGGGAGCACTGACAGTGCGGGCTGAGTGGGGGTAGCACTGACAGTGCTGTCTGTGTGGGGAGCACTGACAGTGCTGTCTGTGTGGGGGGAGCACTGACAGTGCTGGCTGTGTGGGGGAGCACTGACAGTGCTGGCTGTGTGGGGGAAGCACTGACACTGCTGGCTGTGTGGGGGAGCACTGACAGTGCTGGCTGTGTGGGGGGAGCACAGACAGTGCTGGCTGTGTGGTGGGAGCACTGACAGTGCTGGCTCTGTGGGGGAGCACTGACAGTGCTGGCTGTGTGGTGGGAGCACTGACAGTGTTAGCTCTGTGGGGGAGCACTGACAGTGCTGACTGTATGGTGGGAGCTCTGACACTGCTGGCTGTGTGGTGGGAGCACTGGCAGTGCTGGTTGTGTGGTGGGAGCCCTGACAGTGCTGGCAGTGTGGGGGGAGCAGACAGTGCTGGCTGTGTGGGGGGAGCACTGACAGTGCTGTCTGTGTAGGGGAGCACTGACAGTGCTGTCTGCGTGGGGGGAGCACTGACAGTGCTGGCTGTGTGGTGAGAGAACTGACAGTGCTGGCAGTGTGGTGGGAAAACTGACAGTGCTGTCTGTGTGGGGAGCACTGACAGCGCTGGCTGAGTGGGGAGCACCGACAGTGCTGGCTGTGTGGGGGAAGCACTGACACTGCTGGCTGTGTGGGGGGGAGCACTGACAGTGCTGGCTGTGTGGGGGAGCACTGACAGTGCTGGCTGTGTGGTGGGAGCACTGACAGTGCTGGCTCTGTGGGGGAGCACTGACAGTGCTGGCTGTTTGGTTTGAGCACTGACAGTGTTGGCTCTGTGGAGAGCACTGACAGTGCTGGCTGTGTGATGGGAGCTCTGACAGTGCTGGCTGTGTGGTGGGTGCACTGGCAGTGCTGGCTGTGTGGGAGCACTGACAGTGCTGGCTGTGTGGTGGGAGCACTGACATTGCTGGTTGTGTGAGGGGAGCACAGAAAGTGCTGGCTGTGTGGGGGGAGCACTGACAGTGCTGTCTGTGTGGGGAGCACTGACAGTGCTGTCTGCGTGGGGGGAGCACTGACAGTGCTGGCTGTGTGGTGAGAGAACTGACAGTGCTGGCTGTGTGGTGGGAGCACTGACAGTGCTGCCTGTGTGGGGGGAAGCACTGACAGTGCTGGCTTTGTGGGGGAGCACTGACAGTGCTGGCTGTGTGGGGGAGGACTGACAGTGCTGTCTGTGTGGGGAGCACTGACAGTGCTGGCTCTGTGGGGAGCACTGACAGTGCGGGCTGAGTGGGGGTAGCACTGACAGTGCTGTCTGTGTGGGGAGCACTGACAGTGCTGTCTGTGTGGGGGAGCACTGACAGTGCTGGCTGTGTGGGGGAGCACTGACAGTGCTGGCTGTGTGGGGGAAGCACTGACACTGCTGGCTGTGTGGGGGGAGCACTGACAGTGCTGGCTGTGTGGGGGGAGCACTGACAGTGCTGTCTGTGTGGGGAGCACTGACAGTGCTGTCTGCGTGGGGGGAGCACTGACAGTGCTGGCTGTGTGGTGAGAGAACTGACAGTGCTGGCTGTGTGGTGGGAGCACTGACAGTGCTGCCTGTGTGGGGGGAAGCACTGACAGTGCTGGCTTTGTGGGGGAGCACTGACAGTGCTGGCTGTGTGGGGGAGGACTGACAGTGCTGGCTGTGTGGGGGAGCACTGACAGTGCTGGCTCTGTGGGGAGCACTGACAGTGCGGGCTGAGTGGGGGTAGCACTGACAGTGCTGTCTGTGTGGGGAGCACTGACAGTGCTGTCTGTGTGGGGGGAGCACTGACAGTGCTGGCTGTGTGGGGGAGCACTGACAGTGCTGGCTGTGTGGGGAAGCACTGACACTGCTGGCTGTGTGGGGGGAGCACTGACAGTGCTGGCTGTGTGGGGGGAGCACTGACAGTGCTGGCTGTGTGGTGGGAGCACTGACAGTGCTGGCTCTGTGGGGGAGCACTGACAGTGCTGGCTGTGTGGTGGGAGCACTGACAGTGTTAGCTCTGTGGGGGAGCACTGACAGTGCTGACTGTGTGGTGGGAGCTCTGACAGTGCTGGCTGTGTGGTGGGAGCACTGGCAG
The DNA here is from genome assembly GCF_047496885.1 of Scyliorhinus torazame. NCBI lineage: Eukaryota > Metazoa > Chordata > Chondrichthyes > Carcharhiniformes > Scyliorhinidae > Scyliorhinus > Scyliorhinus torazame. Next base: position 18,050 of record NW_027308161.1, on the reverse strand, counting down.
TGCTGGTTGTGTGGTGGGAGCCCTGACAGTGCTGGCAGTGTGGGGGGAGCAGACAGTGCTGGCTGTGTGGGGGGAGCACTGACAGTGCTGTCTGTGTAGGGGAGAACTGACAGTGCTGTCTGCGTGGGGGGAGCACTGACAGTGCTGGCTGTGTGGTGAGAGAACTGACAGTGCTGGCAGTGTGGTGGGAAAACTGACAGTGCTGCCTGTGTGGGAGGGAGCACTGACAGTGCTGGCTTTGTGGGGGAGCACTGACAGTGCTGGCTGTGTGGGCGGAGGACTGACAGTGCTGGCTGTGTGGTGGGAGCACTGACAGTGCTGGCTGTGTGGTGGGAGCACTGACAGTGCTGGCTGTGTGGGGGAGCACTGACAGTGCTGGCTGTGTGGTGGAAGCACTGACAGTGCTGGCTGCGTGGGTAGGAGCACTGACAGTGCTGGCTTTGTGGGTAGGAGCACTGACAGTGCTGGCTGTGTGGTGTGAGCACTGGCAGTGTTGGCTGTGTGGTGGGAGCACTGACAGTGCTGGCTGTGTGGGGGGGAGCAGTGACCGTGCTGGCTGTGTGGTGAGAGCACTGACAGTGCTGGCTGTGTGTGGGAGGAGCACAGACAGTGCTGGCTCTTTGGGGAGCACGGACAGTGCTGGTTGTGTGGTGGGAGCACTGATAGTGCTGTCTGTGTGGGGGGAGCACTGACAGTTCTGACTGTGTGGTGAGAGCACTGACAGTGCTGGCTGTGTGGGGGAGCACTGACAGTGCTGGCTGTGTGGGGGAGCACTGACACTGCTGGCTGTGTGGGGGGGGGAGTTCTGACAGTGCTGGCTATGTGGGGGAGCACTGACAGTGCTGGCTGCGTGGTGGGAGCACAGACAGTGCTGTCTTTGTGGGGGAGCACTGACAGTGCTGTCTGCGTGGGGGGAGCACTGACAGTGCTGGCTGTGTAGTGAGAGAACTGACAGTGCTGGCTGTGTGGTGGGAGCACTGACACTGCTGGCTGTGTGGGGGGAGGGGGGGAGCTCTGACAGTGCTGGCTGCGTGGTTTGAGCACTGACAGTGCTGGCTCTGTGGGGGAGCACTGACAGTGCTGGCTGTGTGGTGAGAGCACTGACAGTGCTGGCTGTGTGGGGAGAGCACAGACAGTGCTGGCTGTGTGGGGGCAGCACAGACAGTGCTGTCTGTGTGGGGAGCACTGACAGTGCTGTCTGCGTGGGGGGAGCACTGACAGTGCTGGCTGTGTGGTGACAGCACTGACAGTGCTGGCTGTGTGGGGGAGCACTGACAGTGCTGGCTTTGTGGGGGAGCACTGATCGTGCTGACTGTATGGGGGAGCAAACACAGTGCTGGCTGTGTGGGGGGAGCACTGACAGTGCTGTCTGTGTGTGAAGCACTGACAATGCTGGCTGTGTTGTGGGAGCACTGACAGTGCTGGCTGTGTGGTGGGAGCACTGACAGTGCTCGCTGTGTGGTGGGAGCACTGACAGTGCTGGATGTGTGTGGGGAGCTCTGACAGTGCTGGCTGTGTGGGGGGAGCACTGACAGTGCTGGCTGTGTGGGGGGAGCACTGACTGTGCTGGCTGTGTGGGGGAGCACTGCCAGTGCTGGCTATGTGGGGGAGCACTGACAGTGCTGGCTGTGTGGGGGAGGACTGACAGTGCTGGCTGTGTGGGGGAGCACTGACAGTGCTGGCTGTGTGGGGGGAGGATACTGACAGTGCTGGCTGTGTAGGAGCAGCGCTGGCAGTGCTGGCTGTGTGGGGGAGCACTGACAGTGCTGGCTCTGTGGTGGGAGCACTGACAGTGCTGGCTGCGTGGGCGGAGCACTGACAGTGCTGGCTGTGTGGTGGGAGCACTGACAGTGCTGGCTGTGTGGGGGAGCACTGGCAGTGCTGGCTGTGTGGGGGAGCTCTGACAGTGCTGGCTGTGTGGGGGAGCACTGACAGTGCTGGCTGTGTGGGGAGCACTGACAGTGCTGGCTGTCTGGTGGTAGCACTGACAGTGCTGACTGTGTGGGGGAGCAGTGACAGTGCTGCCTGTGTGGGGGAGCACTGACAGTGCTGGCTGTGTCGGGGGAGCTCTGACAGTGCTGGCTGTGTGGTAGGAGCACTGACAGTGCTGGCTGTGTGGGGGAGCACTGACAGTGCTGGCTGTTGGGTGGGAGCACTGACAGTGCTGGCTGTGTGGTGGGAGCACTGACAGTGCTGGCTGTGTGGTGAGAGCACTGACAGTGCTGGCTGTGTGGTGGGAGCACTGACAGTGCTGGCTGTGTGGTGGGAGCACTGACAGTGCTGGCTGTGTGGTGGGAGCACTGACAGTGCTGGCTGCGTGGGTGAGCACAGACGGTGCTGGCTGTGTGGGGGGAGCAGTGACCGTGCTGGCTGTGTGGTGAGAGCACTGACAGTGCTGGCTGTGTGTGGGAGGAGCACAGACAGTGCTGGCTCTTTGGGGAGCACGGACAGTGCTGGTTGTGTGGTGGGAGCACTGATAGTGCTGTCTGTGTGGGGGGAGCACTGACAGTTCTGACTGTGTGGTGAGAGCACTGACAGTGCTGGCTCTGTGGGGAGCACTGACAGTGCGGGCTGAGTGGGGGTAGCACTGACAGTGCTGTCTGTGCGGGGAGCACTGACAGTGCTGTCTGTGTGGGGGGAGCACTGACAGTGCTGGCTGTGTGGGGGAGCACTGACAGTGCTGGCTGTGTGGGGAAGCACTGACACTGCTGGCTGTGTGGGGGGAGCACTGACAGTGCTGGCTGTGTGGGGGGAGCACTGACAGTGCTGGCTGTGTGGTGGGAGCACTGACAGTGCTGGCTCTGTGGGGGAGCACTGACAGTGCTGGCTGTGTGGTGGGAGCACTGACAGTGTTAGCTCTGTGGGGGAGCACTGACAGTGCTGACTGTGTGGTGGGAGCTCTGACAGTGCTGGCTGTGTGGTGGGAGCACTGGCAGTGCTGGTTGTGTGGTGGGAGCCCTGACAGTGCTGGCAGTGTGGGGGGAGCAGACAGTGCTGGCTGTGTGGGGGGAGCACTGACAGTGCTGTCTGTGTAGGGGAGAACTGACAGTGCTGTCTGCGTGGGGGGAGCACTGACAGTGCTGGCTGTGTGGTGAGAGAACTGACAGTGCTGGCAGTGTGGTGGGAAAACTGACAGTGCTGCCTGTGTGGGAGGGAGCACTGACAGTGCTGGCTTTGTGGGGGAGCACTGACAGTGCTGGCTGTGTGGGCGGAGGACTGACAGTGCTGGCTGTGTGGTGGGAGCACTGACAGTGCTGGCTGTGTGGTGGGAGCACTGACAGTGCTGGCTGTGTGGGGGAGCACTGACAGTGCTGGCTGTGTGGTGGAAGCACTGACAGTGCTGGCTGCGTGGGTAGGAGCACTGACAGTGCTGGCTGTGTGGGTAGGAGCACTGACAGTGCTGGCTGTGTGGTGTGAGCACTGGCAGTGTTGGCTGTGTGGTGGGAGCACTGACAGTGCTGGCTGTGTGGGGGGGAGCAGTGACCGTGCTGGCTGTGTGGTGAGAGCACTGACAGTGCTGGCTGTGTGTGGGAGGAGCACAGACAGTGCTGGCTCTTTGGGGAGCACGGACAGTGCTGGTTGTGTGGTGGGAGCACTGATAGTGCTGTCTGTGTGGGGGGAGCACTGACAGTTCTGACTGTGTGGTGAGAGCACTGACAGTGCTGGCTGTGTGGGGGAGCACTGACAGTGCTGGCTGTGTGGGGGAGCACTGACACTGCTGGCTGTGTGGGGGGGGAGTTCTGACAGTGCTGGCTATGTGGGGGAGCACTGACAGTGCTGGCTGCGTGGTGGGAGCACAGACAGTGCTGTCTTTGTGGGGGAGCACTGACAGTGCTGTCTGCGTGGGGGGAGCACTGACAGTGCTGGCTGTGTAGTGAGAGAACTGACAGTGCTGGCTGTGTGGTGGGAGCACTGACACTGCTGGCTGTGTGGGGGGAGGGGGGGAGCTCTGACAGTGCTGGCTGCGTGGTTTGAGCACTGACAGTGCTGGCTCTGTGGGGGAGCACTGACAGTGCTGGCTGTGTGGTGAGAGCACTGACAGTGCTGGCTGTGTGGGGAGAGCACAGACAGTGCTGGCTGTGTGGGGGCAGCACAGACAGTGCTGTCTGTGTGGGGAGCACTGACAGTGCTGTCTGCGTGGGGGGAGCACTGACAGTGCTGGCTGTGTGGTGACAGCACTGACAGTGCTGGCTGTGTGGGGGAGCACTGACAGTGCTGGCTTTGTGGGGGAGCACTGATCGTGCTGACTGTATGGGGGAGCAAACACAGTGCTGGCTGTGTGGGGGGAGCACTGACAGTGCTGGCTGTGTGGGGGGAGCACTGACAGTGCTGTCTGTGTGTGAAGCACTGACAATGCTGGCTGTGTTGTGGGAGCACTGACAGTGCTGGCTGTGTGGTGGGAGCACTGACAGTGCTCGCTGTGTGGTGGGAGCACTGACAGTGCTGGATGTGTGTGGGGAGCTCTGACAGTGCTGGCTGTGTGGGGGGAGCACTGACAGTGCTGGCTGTGTGGGGGGAGCACTGACTGTGCTGGCTGTGTGGGGGAGCACTGCCAGTGCTGGCTATGTGGGGGAGCACTGACAGTGCTGGCTGTGTGGGGGAGGACTGACAGTGCTGGCTGTGTGGGGGAGCACTGACAGTGCTGGCTGTGTGGGGGGAGGATACTGACAGTGCTGGCTGTGTAGGAGCAGCGCTGGCAGTGCTGGCTGTGTGGGGGAGCACTGACAGTGCTGGCTCTGTGGTGGGAGCACTGACAGTGCTGGCTGCGTGGGCGGAGCACTGACAGTGCTGGCTGTGTGGTGGGAGCACTGACAGTGCTGGCTGTGTGGGGGAGCACTGGCAGTGCTGGCTGTGTGGGGGAGCTCTGACAGTGCTGGCTGTGTGGGGGAGCACTGACAGTGCTGGCTGTGTGGGGAGCACTGACAGTGCTGGCTGTCTGGTGGTAGCACTGACAGTGCTGACTGTGTGGGGGAGCAGTGACAGTGCTGCCTGTGTGGGGGAGCACTGACAGTGCTGGCTGTGTCGGGGGAGCTCTGACAGTGCTGGCTGTGTGGTAGGAGCACTGACAGTGCTGGCTGTGTGGGGGAGCACTGACAGTGCTGGCTGTTGGGTGGGAGCACTGACAGTGCTGGCTGTGTGGTGGGAGCACTGACAGTGCTGGCTGTGTGGTGAGAGCACTGACAGTGCTGGCTGTATGGTGGGAGCACTGACAGTGCTGGCTGTGTGGTGGGAGCACTGACAGTGCTGGCTGTGTGGTGGGAGCACTGACAGTGCTGGCTGCGTGGGTGAGCACAGACGGTGCTGGCTGTGTGGGGGGAGCAGTGACCGTGCTGGCTGTGTGGTGAGAGCACTGACAGTGCTGGCTGTGTGTGGGAGGAGCACAGACAGTGCTGGCTCTTTGGGGAGCACGGACAGTGCTGGTTGTGTGGTGGGAGCACTGATAGTGCTGTCTGTGTGGGGGGAGCACTGACAGTTCTGACTGTGTGGTGAGAGCACTGACAGTGCTGGCTGTGTGGGGGAGCACTGACAGTGCTGGCTGTGTGGGGGAGCACTGACACTGCAGGCTGTGTGGGGGGGAGGGAGCTCTGACAGTGCTGGCTATGTGGGGGAGCACTGACAGTGCTGGCTGCGTGGTGGGAGCACAGACAGTGCTGTCTGTGTGGGGGAGCACTGACAGTGCTGTCTGCGTGGGGGGAGCACTGACAGTGCTGGCTGTGTAGTGAGAGAACTGACAGTGCTGGCTGTGTGGTGGGAGCACTGACACTGCTGGCTGTGTGTGGGGGGAGCTCTGACAGTGCTGGCTGCGTGGTGGGAGCACTGACAGTGCTGGCTCTGTGGGGGAGCACTGACAGTGCTGGCTGTGTGGTGAGAGCACTGACAGTGCTGGCTGTGTGGAGGCAGCACAGACAGTGCTGTCTGTGTGGGGGAGCACTGACAGTGCTGTCTGCGTGGGGGGAGCACTGACAGTGCTGGCTGTGTAGTGAGAGAACTGACAGTGCTGGCTGTGTGGTGGGAGCACTGACAGTGCTGGCTGTGTGGTGACAGCACTGACAGTGCTGGCTGTGTGGGGGAGCACTGACAGTGCTGGCTTTGTGGGGGAGCACTGATCGTGCTGACTGTATGGGGGAGCACTGACAGTGCTGGCTGTGTGGGGGGAGCACTGACAGTGCTGGCTGTGTGGGGGGAGCACTGACAGTGCTGTCTGTGTGTGAAGCACTGACAATGCTGGCTGTGTTGTGGGAGCACTGACAGTGCTGGCTGTGTGGTGTGAGCACTGACAGTGCTGGCTGTGTGGTGGGAGCACTGATAGTGCTGGATGTGTGTGGGGAGCTCTGACAGTGCTGGCTGTGTGGGGGAACACTGACAGTGCTGGCTGTGTGGGGGGAGCACTGACTGTGCAGGCTATGTGGGGGAGCACTGACAGTGCTGGCTGCGTGGTGGGAGCACAGACAGTGCTGTCTGTGTGGGGGAGCACTGACAGTGCTGTCTGCGTGGGGGGAGCACTGACAGTGCTGGCTGTGTAGTGAGAGAACTGACAGTGCTGGCTGTGTGGTGGGAGCACTGACACTGCTGGCTGTGTGGGGGGGGGGAAGCTCTGACAGTGCTGGCTGTGTGGGGGAGCACGTACAGTGCTGGCTGCGTGGTGGGAGCACTGACAGTGCTGGCTCTGTGGGGGAGCACTGACAGTGCTGGCTGTGTGGTGAGAGCACTGACAGTGCTGGCTGTGTGGGGAGAGCACAGACAGTGCTGGCTGTGTGGGGGCAGCACAGACAGTGCTGTCTGTGTGGGGAGCACTGACAGTGCTGTCTGCGTGGGGGGAGCACTGACAGTGCTGGCTGTGTGGTGACAGCACTGACAGTGCTGGCTGTGTGGGGGAGCACAGACAGTGCTGGCTTTGTGGGGGAGCACTGATCGTGCTGACTGTATGGGGGAGCACTGACAGTGCTGGCTGTGTGGGGGGAGCACTGACAGTGCTGGCTGTGTGGGGGGAGCACTGACAGTGCTGTCTGTGTGTGAAGCACTGACAATGCTGGCTGGGTTGTGGGAGCACTGACAGTGCTAGCTGTGTGGTGGGAGCACTGACAGTGCTGGCTGTGTGGTGGGAGCACTGATAGTGCTGGATGTGTGTGGGGAGCTCTGACAGTGCTGGCTGTGTGGGGGAACACTGACAGTGCTGGCTGTGTGGGGGGAGCACTGACTGTGCTGGCTATGTGGGGGAGCACTGACAGTGCTGGCTGCGTGGTGGGAGCACAGACAGTGCTGTCTGTGTGGGGGAGCACTGACAGTGCTGTCTGCGTGGGGGGAGCACTGACAGTGCTGGCTGTGTAGTGAGAGAACTGACAGTGCTGGCTGTGTGGTGGGAGCACTGACACTGCTGGCTGAGTGGGGGGGGGGAGCTCTGACAGTGCTGGCTGTGTGGGGGAGCACTGACAGTGCTGGCTGCGTGGTGGGAGCACTGACAGTGCTGGCTCTGTGGGGGAGCACTGACAGTGCTGGCTGTGTGGTGAGAGCACTGACAGTGCTGGCTGTGTGGGGAGAGCACAGACAGTGCTGGCTGTGTGGGGGCAGCACAGACAGTGCTGTCTGTGTGGGTAGCACTGACAGTGCTGTCTGCGTGGGGGGAGCACTGACAGTGCTGGCTGTGTGGTGACAGCACTGACAGTGCTGGCTGTGTGGGGGAGCACTGACAGTGCTGGCTTTGTGGGGGAGCACTGATCGTGCTGACTGTATGGGGGAGCACTGACAGTGCTGGCTGTGTGGGGGGAGCACTGACAGTGCTGGCTGCGTGGGGGGAGCACTGACAGTGCTGTCTGTGTGTGAAGCACTGACAATGCTGGCTGTGTTGTGGGAGCACTGACAGTGCTGGCTGTGTGGTGGGAGCACTGACAGTGCTCGCTGTGTGGTGGGAGCACTGACAGTGCTGGATGTGTGTGGGGAGCTCTGACAGTGCTGGCTGTGTGGGGGAGCACTGACAGTGCTGGCTGTGTGGGGGGAGCACTGACTGTGCTGGCTGTGTGGGGGAGCACTGCCAGTGCTGGCTGTGTGGGGGAGCACTGACAGTGCTGGCTGTGTGGGGGAGCACTGACAGTGCTGGCTGTGTGGGGGAGCACTGACAGTGCTGGCTGTGTGGGGGGAGGACACTGACAGTGCTGGCTGTGTAGGAGCAGCGCTGGCAGTGCTGGCTGTGTGGGGGAGCACTGACAGTGCTGGCTCTGTGGTGGGAGCACTGACAGTGCTGGCTGCGTGGGCGGAGCACTGACAGTGCTGGCTGTGTGGTGGGAGCACTGACAGTGCTGGCTGTGTGGGGGAGCACTGACAGTGCTGGCTGTGTGGGGGGAGCTCTGACAGTGCTGGCTGTGTGGGGGGAGCACTGACAGTGCTGGCTGTGTGGGGAGCACTGACAGTGCTGGCTGTCTGGTGGGAGCACTGACAGTGCTGACCGTGTGGGGGAGCAGTGACAGTGCTGGCTGTGTGGGGGAGCACTGTCAGTGCTGGCTGTGTCGGGGGAGCTCTGACAGTGCTGGCTGTGTGGTGGGAGCACTGACAGTGCTGGCTGTGTGGGGGAGCACTGACAGTGCTGGCTGTTGGGTGGGAGCACTGACAGTGCTGGCTGTGTGGTGGGAGCACTGACAGTGCTGACTGTGTGGTGGGAGCACTGACAGTGCTGGCTGTGTGGTGGGAGCACTGACAGTGCTGGCTGTGTGGTGGGAGCACTGACAGTGCTGGCTGTGTGGTGGGAGCACTGACAGTGCTGGCTGTGTGTGGGAGGAGCACAGACAGTGCTGGCTCTTTGGGGAGCACGGACAGTGCTGGTTGTGTGGTGGGAGCACTGATAGTGCTGTCTGTGTGGGGGGAGCACTGACAGTTCTGACTGTGTGGTGAGAGCACTGACAGTGCTGGCTGTGTGAGGGAGCACTGACAGTGCTGGCTGTGTGGGGGAGCACTGACACTGCAGGCTGTGTGGGGGGGAGGGAGCTCTGACAGTGCTGGCTATGTGGGGGAGCACTGACAGTGCTGGCTGCGTGGTGGGAGCACAGACAGTGCTGTCTGTGTGGGGGAGCACTGACAGTGCTGTCTGCGTGGGGGGAGCACTGACAGTGCTGGCTGTGTAGTGAGAGAACTGACAGTGCTGGCTGTGTGGTGGGAGCACTGACACTGCTGGCTGTGTGGGGGGGGGAGCTCTGACAGTGCTGGCTGTGTGGGGGAGCACTGACAGTGCTGGCTGCGTGGTGGGAGCACTGACAGTGCTGGCTCTGTGGGGGAGCACTGACAGTGCTGGCTGTGTGGTGAGAGCACTGACAGTGCTGGCTGTGTGGGGGCAGCACAGACAGTGCTGTCTGTGTGGGGGAGCACTGACAGTGCTGTCTGCGTGGGGGGAGCACTGACAGTGCTGGCTGTGTAGTGAGAGAACTGACAGTGCTGGCTGTGTGGTGGGAGCACTGACAGTGCTGGCTGTGTGGTGGGAGCACTGACAGTGCTGGCTGTGTGGGGAAGCACTGACAGTGCTGGCTTTGTGGGGGAGCACTGATCGTGCTGACTGTATGGGGGAGCACTGACAGTGCTGGCTGTGTGGGGGGAGCACTTACAGTGCTGGCTGTGTGGGGGGAGCACTGACAGTGCTGTCTGTGTGTGAAGCACTGACAATGCTGGCTGTGTTGTGGGAGCACTGACAGTGCTGGCTGTGTGGTGGGAGCACTGACAGTGCTGGCTGTGTGGTGGGAGCACTGATAGTGCTGGATGTGTGTGGGGAGCTCTGACAGTGCTGGCTGTGTGGGTGGAGCACTGACAGTGCTGGCTGTGTGGTGGGAGCACTGACAGTGCTGGCTGTGTGGTGACAGCACTGACAGTGCTGGCTGTGTGGGGGAGCACTGACAGTGCTGGCTTTGTGGGGGAGCACTGATCGTGCTGACTGTATGGGGAGCACTGACAGTGCTGGCTGTGTGGGGGGAGCACTTACAGTGCTGGCTGTGTGGGGGGAGCACTGACAGTGCTGTCTGTGTGTGAAGCACTGACAATGCTGGCTGTGTTGTGGGAGCACTGACAGTGCTGGCCGTGTGGTGGGAGCACTGACAGTGCTGGCTGTGTGGTGGGAGCACTGATAGTGCTGGATGTGTGTGGGGAGCTCTGACAGTGCTGGCTGTGTGGGGGGAGCACTGACAGTGCTGGCTGTGTGGGGGAGCACTGACTGTGCTGGCTGTGTGGGGGAGCACTGCCAGTGCTGGCTGTGTGGGGGGAGCACTGACAGTGCTGGCTGTGTGGGGGAGCACTGACAGTGCTGGCTGTGTGGGGGGAGCACTGACAGTGCTGGCTCTGTGGTGGGAGCACTGACAGTGCTGGCTGCGTGGGCGGAGCACTGACAGTGCTGGCTGTGTGGTGGGAGCACTGACAGTGCGGGCTGTGTGGGGGAGCACTGACAGTGCTCGCTGTGTGGGGGGAGCTCTGACAGTGCTGGCTGTGTGGGGGGAGCACTGACAGTGCTGGCTGTGTGGGGAGCACTGACAGTGCTGGCTGTCTGGTGGGAGCACTGACAGTGCTGACTGTGTGGGGGAGCAGTGACATAAAATGGCCATTGTGAACTGACATAAAATGGCCATTGTGAACTGGCATAAAATGGCCATTGTGAACTGATAAACAATTGCCACCGTGAACTGATATAAAATGGCCATTGCGACCTGACCTAAAAAGGCCCCCGTGAACTGACATGAACTGTCCATTGTTAACTGACATAAAATTGCTATTGTGAACTGACATAAAATGGCTCCCGTGAACCGACATAAAATGGCCACCGTGAACTGACATACAATGGCCATTATGAACTGACATACTAATGGCTATCGTGAACTGATGTAAAATGGCCACCGTGAACTGACATAAAATGGCCACCGTGAAATGGAGCAGCGCTGGCAGTGCTGGCTGTGTGGGGGGAGCACTGACAGTGCTGGCTCTGTGGTGGGAGCACTGACAGTGCTGGCTGCGTGGGCGGAGCACTGACAGTGCTGGCTGTGTGGTGGGAGCACTGACAGTGCTGGCTGTGTGGGGGAGCACTGACAGTGCTGGCTGTGTGGGGGGAGCTCTGACAGTGCTGGCTGTGTGGGGGGAGCACTGACAGTGCTGGCTGTGTGGGGAGCACTGACAGTGCTGGCTGTCTGGTGGGAGCACTGACAGTGCTGACCGTGTGGGGGAGCAGTGACAGTGCTGGCTGTGTGGGGGAGCACTGACAGTGCTGGCTGTGTCGGGGGAGCTCTGACAGTGCTGGCTGTGTGGTGGCAGCACTGACAGTGCTGGCTGTGTGGGGGAGCACTGACAGTGCTGGCTGTTGGGTGGGAGCACTGACAGTGCTGGCTGTGTGGTGGGAGCACTGACAGTGCTGGCTGTGTGGTGGGAGCACTGACAGTGCTGGCTGTGTGGTGGGAGCACTGACAGTGCTGGCTGTGTGGTGGGAGCACTGACAGTGCTGGCTGTGTGGTGGGAGCACTGACAGTGCTGGCTGCGTGGGTGAGCACAGACGGTGCTGGCTGTGTGGGGGGAGCAGTGACCGTGCTGGCTGTGTGGTGAGAGCACTGACAGTGCTGGCTGTGTGTGGGAGGAGCACAGACAGTGCTGGCTCTTTGGGGAGCACGGACAGTGCTGGTTGTGTGATGGGAGCACTGATAGTGCTGTCTGTGTGGGGGGAGCACTGACAGTTCTGACTGTGTGGTGAGAGCACTGACAGTGCTGGCTGTGTGAGGGAGCACTGACAGTGCTGGCTGTGTGGGGGAGCACTGACACTGCAGGCTGTGTGGGGGGGAGGGAGCTCTGACAGTGCTGGCTATGTGGGGGAGCACTGACAGTGCTGGCTGCGTGGTGGGAGCACAGACAGTGCTGTCTGTGTGGGGGAGCACTGACAGTGCTGTCTGCGTGGGGGGAGCACTGACAGTGCTGGCTGTGTAGTGAGAGAACTGACAGTGCTGGCTGTGTGGTGGGAGCACTGACACTGCTGGCTGTGTGGGGGGGGGAGCTCTGACAGTGCTGGCTGTGTGGGGGAGCACTGACAGTGCTGGCTGCGTGGTGGGAGCACTGACAGTGCTGGCTCTGTGGGGGAGCACTGACAGTGCTGGCTGTGTGGTGAGAGCACTGACAGTGCTGGCTGTGTGGGGGCAGCACAGACAGTGCTGTCTGTGTGAGGGAGCACTGACAGTGCTGTCTGCGTGGGGGGAGCACTGACAGTGCTGGCTGTGTAGTGAGAGAACTGACAGTGCTGGCTGTGTGGTGGGAGCACTGACAGTGCTGGCTGTGTGGTGACAGCACTGACAGTGCTGGCTGTGTGGGGGAGCACTGACAGTGCTGGCTTTGTGGGGGAGCACTGATCGTGCTGACTGTATGGGGGAGCACTGACAGTGCTGGCTGTGTGGGGGGAGCACTTACAGTGCTGGCTGTGTGGGGGGAGCACTGACAGTGCTGTCTGTGTGTGAAGCACTGACAATGCTGGCTGTGTTGTGGGAGCACTGACAGTGCTGGCTGTGTGGTGGGAGCACTGACAGTGCTGGCTGTGTGGTGGGAGCACTGATAGTGCTGGATGTGTGTGGGGAGCTCTGACAGTGCTGGCTGTGTGTGGGAGGAGCACAGACAGTGCTGGCTCTTTGGGGAGCACGGACAGTGCTGGTTGTGTGGTGGGAGCACTGATAGTGCTGTCTGTGTGGGGGGAGCACTGACAGTTCTGACTGTGTGGTGAGAGCACTGACAGTGCTGGCTGTGTGAGGGAGCACTGAAAGTGCTGGCTGTGTGGGGGAGCACTGACACTGCAGGCTGTGTGGGGGGGAGGGAGCTCTGACAGTGCTGGCTATGTGGGGGAGCACTGACAGTGCTGGCTGCGTGGTGGGAGCACAGACAGTGCTGTCTGTGTGGGGGAGCACTGACAGTGCTGTCTGCGTGGGGGGAGCACTGACAGTGCTGGCTGTGTAGTGAGAGAACTGACAGTGCTGGCTGTGTGGTGGGAGCACTGACAGTGCTGGCTGTGTGGGGGGGGAGCTCTGACAGTGCTGGCTGTGTGGGGGAGCACTGACAGTGCTGGCTGCGTGGTGGGAGCACTGACAGTGCTGGCTCTGTGGGGGAGCACTGACAGTGCTGGCTGTGTGGTGAGAGCACTGACAGTGCTGGCTGTGTGGGGGCAGCACAGACAGTGCTGTCTGTGTGGGGGAGCACTGACAGTGCTGTCTGCGTGGGGGGAGCACTGACAGTGCTGGCTGTGTAGTGAGAGAACTGACAGTGCTGGCTGTGTGGTGGGAGCACTGACAGTGCTGGCTGTGTGGTGACAGCACTGACAGTGCTGGCTGTGTGGGGGAGCACTGACAGTGCTGGCTTTGTGGGGGAGCACTGATCGTGCTGACTGTATGGGGGAGCACTGACAGTGCTGGCTGTGTGGGGGGAGCACTTACAGTGCTGGCTGTGTGGGGGGAGCACTGACAGTGCTGTCTGTGTGTGAAGCACTGACAATGCTGGCTGTGTTGTGGGAGCACTGACAGTGCTGGCTGTGTGGTGGGAGCACTGACAGTGCTGGCTGTGTGGTGGGAGCACTGATAGTGCTGGATGTGTGTGGGGAGCTCTGACAGTGCTGGCTGTGTGGGTGGAGCACTGACAGTGCTGGCTGTGTGGTGGGAGCACTAACAGTGCTGGCTGTGTGGTGACAGCACTGACAGTGCTGGCTGTGTGGGGGAGCACTGACAGTGCTGGCTTTGTGGGGGAGCACTGATCGTGCTGACTGTATGGGGGAGCACTGACAGTGCTGGCTGTGTGGGGAGAGCACTTACAGTGCTGGCTGTGAGGGGGGAGCACTGACAGTGCTGTCTGTGTGTGAAGCACTGACAATGCTGGCTGTGTTGTGGGAGCACTGACAGTGCTGGCCGTGTGGTGGGAGCACTGACAGTGCTGGCTGTGTGCTGGGAGCACTGATAGTGCTGGATGTGTGTGGGGAGCTCTGACAGTGCTGGCTGTGTGGGGGGAGCACTGACAGTGCTGGCTGTGTGGGGGGAGCACTGACTGTGCTGGCTGTGTGGGGGAGCACTGCCAGTGCTGGCTGTGTGGGGGAGCACTGACAGTGCTGGCTGTGTGGGGGAGCACTGACAGTGCTGGCTGTGTGGGGGAGCACTGACAGTGCTGGCTCTGTGGTGGGAGCACTGACAGTGCTGGCTGCGTGGGCGGAGCACTGACAGTGCTGGCTGTGTGGTGGGAGCACTGACAGTGCTGGCTGTGTGGGGGAGCACTGACAGTGCTCGCTGTGTGGGGGGAGCTCTGACAGTGCTGGCTGTTTGGGGGGAGCACTGACAGTGCTGGCTGTGTGGGGAGCACTGACAGTGCTGGCTGTCTGGTGGGAGCACTGACAGTGCTGACTGTGTGGGGGAGCAGTGACATAAAATGGCCATTGTGAACTGACATAAAATGGCCATTGTGAACTGACATAAAATGGCCATTGTGAACTGATAAACAATTGCCACCGTGAACTGATATAAAATGGCCATTGCGACCTGACCTAAAAAGGCCCCCGTGAACTGACATGAACTGTCCATTGTTAACTGACATAAAATTGCTATTGTGAACTGACATAAAATGGCTCCCGTGAACCGACATAAAATGGCCACCGTGAACTGACATACAATGGCCATTATGAACTGACATACTAATGGCTATCGTGAACTGATGTAAAATGGCCACCGTGAACTGACATAAAATGGCCACCGTGAAATGGAGCAGCGCTGGCAGTGCTGGCTGTGTGGGGGGAGCACTGACAGTGCTGGCTCTGTGGTGGGAGCACTGACAGTGCTGGCTGCGTGGGCGGAGCACTGACAGTGCTGGCTGTGTGGTGGGAGCACTGACAGTGCTGGCTGTGTGGGGGAGCACTGACAGTGCTGGCTGTGTGGGGGAGCACTGACAGTGCTGGCTGTGTCGGGGGAGCTCTGACAGTGCTGGCTGTGTGGTGGGAGCACTGACAGTGCTGGCTCTGTGGGGGAGCACTGACAGTGCTGGCTGTTGGGTGGGAGCACTGACAGTGCTGGCTGTGTGGTGAGAGCACTGACAGTGCTGGCTGTGTGGTGGGAGCACGGACAGTGCTGGCTGTGTGGTGGGAGCACTGACAGTGCTGGCTGTGTGGTGGGAGCAATGACAGTGCTGGCTGCGTGGGTGAGCACAGACGGTGCTGGCTGTGTGGGGGGAGCAGTGACCGTGCTGGCTGTGTGGTGAGAGCACTGACAGTGCTGGCTGTGTGTGGGAGGAGCACAGACAGTGCTGGCTCTTTGGGGAGCACGGACAGTGCTGGTTGTGTGGTGGGAGCACTGATAGTGCTGTCTGTGTGGGGGGAGCACTGACAGTTCTGACTGTGTGGTGAGAGCACTGACAGTGCTGGCTGTGTGAGGGAGCACTGACAGTGCTGGCTGTGTGGGGGAGCACTGACACTGCAGGCTGTGTGGGGGGGAGGGAGCTCTGACAGTGCTGGCTATGTGGGGGAGCACTGACAGTGCTGGCTGCGTGGTGGGAGCACAGACAGTGCTGTCTGTCTGGGGGAGCACTGACAGTGCTGTCTGCGTGGGGGGAGCACTGACAGTGCTGGCTGTGTAGTGAGAGAACTGACAGTGCTGGCTGTGTGGTGGGAGCACTGACACTGCTGGCTGTGTGGGGGGGGAGCTCTGACAGTGCTGGCTGTGTGGGGGAGCACTGACAGTGCTGGCTGCGTGGTGGGAGCACTGACAGTGCTGGCTGTGTGGGGGAGCACTGACAGTGCTGGCTGTGTGGTGAGAGCACTGACAGTGCTGGCTGTGTGGGGGCAGCACAGACAGTGCTGTCTGTGTGGGGGAGCACTGACAGTGCTGTCTGCGTGGGGGGAGCACTGACAGTGCTGGCTGTGTAGTGAGAGAACTGACAGTGCTGGCTGTGTGGTGGGAGCACTGACAGTGCTGGCTGTGTGGTGACAGCACTGACAGTGCTGGCTGTGTGGGGGAGCACCGACAGTGCTGGCTTTGTGGGGGAGCACTGATCGTGCTGACTGTATGGGGGAGCACTGACAGTGCTGGCTGTGTGGGGGGAGCACTTACAGTGCTGGCTGTGTGGGGGAGCACTGACAGTGCTGTCTGTGTGTGAAGCACTGACAATGCTGGCTGTGTTGTGGGAGCACTGACAGTGCTGGCTGTGTGGTGGGAGCACTGACAGTGCTGGCTGTGTGGTGGGAGCACTGATAGTGCTGGATGTGTGTGGGGAGCTCTGACAGTGCTGGCTGTGTGGGTGGAGCACTGACAGTGCTGGCTGTGTGGTGGGAGCACTGACAGTGCTGGCTGTGTGGTGACAGCACTGACAGTGCTGGCTGTGTGGGGGAGCACTGACAGTGCTGGCTTTGTGGGGAAGCACTGATCGTGCTGACTGTATGGGGGAGCACTGACAGTGCTGGCTGTGTGGGGGGAGCACTTACAGTGCTGGCTGTGTGGGGGGAGCACTGACAGTGCTGTCTGTGTGTGAAGCACTGACAATGCTGGCTGTGTTGTGGGAGCACTGACAGTGCTGGCCGTGTGGTGGGAGCACTGACAGTGCTGGCTGTGTGGTGGGAGCACTGATAGTGCTGGATGTGTGTGGGGAGCTCTGACAGTGCTGGCTGTGTGGGGGAGCAATGACAGTGCTGGCTGTGTGGGGGGAGCACTGACTGTGCTGGCTGTGTGGGGGAGCACTGCCAGTGCTGGCTGTGTGGGGGAGCACTGACAGTGCTGGCTGTGTGGGGGAGCACTGACAGTGCTGGCTGTGTGGGGGGAGCACTGACAGTGCTGGCTCTGTGGTGGGAGCACTGACAGTGCTGGCTGCGTGGGCGGAGCACTGACAGTGCTGGCTGTGTGGTGGGAGCACTGACAGTGCTGGCTGTGTGGGGGAGCACTGACAGTGCTCGCTGTGTGGGGGGAGCTCTGACAGTGCTGGCTGTGTGGGGGGAGCACTGACAGTGCTGGCTGTGTGGGGAGCACTGACAGTGCTGGCTGTCTGGTGGGAGCACTGACAGTGCTGACTGTGTGGGGGAGCAGTGACATAAAATGGCCATTGTGAACTGACATAAAATGGCCATTGTGAACTGACATAAAATGGCCATTGTGAACTGATAAACAATTGCCACCGTGAACTGATATAAAATGGCCATTGCGACCTGACCTAAAAAGGCCCCCGTGAACTGACATGAACTGTCCATTGTTAACTGACATAAAATTGCTATTGTGAACTGACATAAAATGGCTCCCGTGAACCGACATAAAATGGCCACCGTGAACTGACATACAATGGCCATTATGAACTGACATACTAATGGCTATCGTGAACTGATGTAAAATGGCCACCGTGAACTGACATAAAATGGCCACCGTGAACTGACATAAAATGGCCGACTGCTGATTGTGGATTTTGTTTTGGCAGAGTCCCAGAGAGAGACGGAGAGACGCAGAAACCGAGAGAGATGGAGAGGGGAGAACACCCTTCCCCCCCCCCCCCCTTGCCGAGAGAGATGGAGAAGGGGAACCCCCCCACCGAGAGAGATGGAGAAGGGGAACCCCCCCCCCCCCACACCGAGAGAGATGGAGAAAGGGAACACCCTCCCACCGAGCGAGATGGAGAAGGGGGACCCCCCCCACAGAGAGAGATGGAGCGGGTGGAACCCCCCTCCCCCCACCGAGAGAGATGGAGAAGGAGACCCCCCACAAAGCGTGATGGAGAAGGGGGAACCCCCCCCCCCCACCGAGAGAGAGATGGTGGAACCACCCCCCCCCCCCAACGGGAGAGATGGAGAGGGGGGAACTCCCCCTCCACCGAGAGAGATGGAGAGGGTGGATCCCCTCCCCCCCCCCCGCCGAGAGAGATGGAGAGGGGGTCCCCCCACCGAGAGAGATGGAGAGGGGGACCCCCCACCGAGAGAGATGGAGTGGCGGGAACCCCCCACCCACCGAGAGAGATGGAGAAGGGGGAACCCCCCCCCCCCCACCGAGAGAGAGATGGAGAGGGTGGAACCACCCCCCCCCAACGGGAGAGATGGAGAGGGGGGAACTCCCCCTCCACCGAGA